>NW_026898985.1:0-66037 GCF_033153095.1 Gastrolobium bilobum
ATGATGAAACCTATGCTCCCGTTGCTAGATTAGAAGCTATTAGATTATTACTTGCATTTTCGTGTATAATGGATTTTAAACTTTTTCAAATGGATGTTAAAAGTGCGTTTTTAAATGGATACATTCAAGAAGAAGTGTATGTTGATCAACCTCCCGGTTTTGAAGATCATGATTTACCTAATCATGTCTTTAAACTCAAAAAGGCTTTATATGGTTTGAAACAAGCTCCAAGAGCTTGGTATGAAAGATTGAGCAAATTTCTTTTCGAAAAAGGATTTTCAAGAGGAAAAGTGGACACAACTCTCTTTATAAAGAAGAAAAATGATCATCTTTTATTTGCACAAATCTATGTTGATGACATTATATTTGGTGCCACTAATGTTCACCTTTGTGAAGAGTTTGCTAATCTTATGCAAAGCGAATTTGAGATGTCTATGATGGGAGAGCTAAACTTCTTTCTTGGTCTCCAAATAAAGCAACAAAAGGATGGAATATTCATCAATCAAGCTAAATATTGCAAGGAGTTACTCAAAAAGTTTGGAATGGACAACTCCAAGGCCATCGACACTCCTATGGGTACATCTTGTTCTTTAGACAAGGATGAAGGAGGTAAATCCATAGAAATTACTAAATATCGAGGTATGATCGGCTCACTCCTTTACTTAACCGCAAGTAGGCCCGATATTATGTTTAGTGTGTGCATGTGTGCTAGATTTCAAGCTAATCCTAAAGAATCACACTTAAGTGCCGTAAAAAGAATTATAAGATATCTTGTAGGCACTTCACAAATGGGATTATGGTACCCTAAGGGTGCATTATGTGAGTTAATAGGCTATTCCGATTCTGATTTTGCGGGATGCAAATTGGATAGGAAGAGCACTAGTGGCACTTGCCACTTTCTTGGTTGCTCTTTAGTATCTTGGCATAGCAAGAAACAAAATAGTGTGGCTTTGTCCACGGCCGAAGCGGAATATGTGGCGGCCGGCAGTTGTTGTGCACAAATCATATGGATGAAACAACAACTAAAGGACTTTGGGGTTGATCTTGATCACATCCCCATTAGGTGTGATAACACTAGTGCCATCAATATCACCAAAAATCCCATTATGCACTCACGGACTAAACATATTGATATTAGACATCATTTTATAAGAGATCATGTGCAAAGTGGAGATTGTATCTTGGAATTTGTGGAATCCTCAAAGCAATTGGCCGACATCTTCACTAAACCACTCCCAAAGGAAGTTTTCTACAACTTAAGAAGAGAAATTGGTCTCATTGATCCACCCTACATATGATTGTATCTTTTTCATCTCATGCTTAATTCAACTAATCTTACTTTTGAGAATAATTGCATAGTTTGTTTTGAATCATCTTCCATTAATATAAATTAAAAATTAGATCTGTTATATGTCACATGGAATCTCTCTCTCTCCCTTTCCCTTTCTGGTTCGAGCCTTGTATCTGCCTAGCACCCTTGGGTAATCGATTACCATTACATTGGTAACCGATTACCAAGAAGGGTAACCGATTACCAAACACTGGTAATCGATTACCATGCGTATTCAGCACCTTAAAATCAGAGGAACGGTTCTGTTCTCAGTCAGTCCTTCCTTTTTTTTTTCCAAACGTTGAACGCAAAGGTACCTCTCTTCTCTCTCTGAATCGCTAGGGCATCATTCAAGCACCATCACTTCGTGCTTCCTCTTCCTCCTCTCAATTCGGGCATCATCAAGGTCTCGTTTCTCCATCTACTTCTGCTCATCAGGTTTTTGAAATCGTTTTGCTGCATATGCATTCACATTTTTTACTTCTACCACAGCGTTGGGAGTTGGGACTTTGGAAGATGAGATTAGTATTCAAAATGCAGCCAACAAAAAAATCTGTGGATGGATGAAGTTGCTGCTCTTTCTAGAACACTCTTTACCAGCTTTGATTTACTTACACATTAAATATATGAATAAAAAAAAATAAAAATAAAATCGTTTTTTTTTCAAATTCTGCATTTCCCTCTATATTGCTGTTTAAAGCTGCCATATTCCATGAAGGCAGATTTTCATTTTTGGGCATTCTGATTTAGCTGCCATATTCTGCATCGGTTGGGTTTGCTTTTACATTGGTCTTATTTACATTAAGTACTCATGCCTTAGTTTCATGGAATCAATTTCATCTTGTTGATACTGTGCATTTGTGTAATTCATTATGCCTATGCTCATGTTCTTCATTCCCACATTACAGCCTCTGTCTCATTGCAAAATATTTATATATTGGGACTCTAACTTTATGAAATTCCATTTTGTAGGATTTCCATTTGCTCTATCATTTGAATCCATGGCTTCATCATCTAACCCCATTCGCAAGAGGCCCCGGGGTTCATGTCTTCATGGCAAGTACTTTTCTACAGCTGCTAAATATGCCACATTCAAGGAACATTTTGCCTCCCGCCAAGTCATCGCTTCAAAATGCTTGGATATCCAATTCATGAGTGATGAAGGCTTTGAAATTTGTGATCTCTTGACTCATGCTGGAGTCCTACGCTTGACTCTCTTCAAAGAGAGATATTCAGAAGATATGGTTTGGGCTTTCTACTGCACTCTCAGCTTTGCAAATGATACACTAAAGGCCGACATCAAGGGCAAGCTCGTTTCAGTACCTCCTGCGGAATGGCCTTGTATATTTGGTCCGGCCTACAATGGACACAAATATGGTGTGTATGATTTCCCTGAATTTAACAAATACACCTTTACACAATCAATTGTGGAACCCGGCGTCATCATTACTCAATCAAAGTTTAGCGTCTCTTCATTGACTATAAACAACCGGATCCTACATTACGTAGTCACTCACATGCTGTCACCGAGGCACTCCAACTATTCTCGGGTGCTTGATACTGATCTCTTTCTGATGTGGGTTATCCGTTCTGGAATTAGTTTCAACTGGCCTTACTATATCTGCACTCACATGATTAAATCTAAAAACTCTTCTGCTGCACTTCCTTATGCTACTGTCATTGTTGAGATTCTGCGTCATCAGCAACTCTTTATGGATGGTGAGATTCTATCCGATGAAATTCACCGCCTTGGCATGAATTTACTGGCCCAAATGCAAATCAAAAAAATTAATGGTATATGGTGTAAAACAACCACTGCTCCTGAAGCCGGAGCAGCCCCTGCTGACATTGCCGAGGACACTGATCCACCAGCCGCTGATCATCCTGCTGACTCTTCTTCCTCCGCAGATCATACCTTGGGGACCATTCTCACATCTCTTAACCGGTTAAACACTACTGTGGAATCCGGCTTTGCCACTGTGAACTCTAGGCATGCTAACATGGAGCTTCGTCTGAAGCGCATTGAGGACTATCTTCACATTCCTCCTCTTCCATCTCTACCACCACCGCCTCCACATGACTCTGATGACTTTTAGTCCCTGAATTTTTTTTATGCTCTTCGACTTATCTTATGCTTCTAGTTTGCTATGCTATGCTACTTTGGATATTCTGCATCTCTAGGACTCTAGCCTTATGGACTATAATTGCTTACATTATTGACTATTATGAGCTCTTGTGGTTTATTACGTTTTCTTCTCGCTTTTTACATAAATTATTTAAAGATTTCTATTTATCCACTCATGTTTTTTTGATGTTGTCAAAGGGGGAGAAAGATATATAAATTGAGAAAATCATAAGCATATATTAAGGTAAAAAGGGGGAGAATAAAATTCAAAAATAAAAGGAAGATTAGATGACACCTTGTATATCAATCATATATTAAGGGGGAGTTTCAATACTATACTTGTCTAAATACATGCTATTCTAATCCTTTTCTCAATTTGAGTTTGTCATCATCAAAAAGGGGGAGATTGTGGAACCAATGCACTCCATGAAAAGAATATAAAGGTTCAACGATTTCGATGATAACAAACAAGCATGGAAAGAAAGCTTCAAGGAGCAACCATCAAAAAGAAGTCTAAACAAGATCAAGACTCAAGCTTCAAGAGACGTCACTAAGTCCAAACTCAGAGTAATATACTGTAGGACTTAGGATTATTTGTAAATTGATTCTTTACAAGAATGAAGCTCAAAGTTTTTTTTTTTAAATACATGCATTAAATCATCGTTTGACATTCAAATACATTCTTAACATGAAAACATACTTTTCAATGTTCATAAAATGTTCAAACAATATTTGAAAATGATGTGAATCAAGAGAAAACCATTTTAGGGCGAAATCCAACCTTTCAACAGGTTGGTAATCGATTACCAAACTATGGTAATCGATTACCCTTCATGGTAATCGATTACCCACTCAATGGTAATCGATTACCTACTGTACAGAGACAAAAATAACGGCTATAAAACGGCTAGTTTGCGAAAATGAGTAGGAAAAAGGCCATGGGGGCCCTCTATAAATAGAGACTACTGTTCCCATTGATGGGACACAACAATTGATCATCATTACTCATTAATTCTCATCCTATTTGCCTTATTCTTGTCTTCTTGATCATAAATTCTATTTGAGTCTTATTCTTGTAAGAGTGTCATATACCCTTGTTCTTCAACTTGTGTTATTTGTACTTTGAGAGTACTTAGCCATTATTAAACACCTTCATTGATTACTTGAGTAGCTAGGGGAGTGAACCCTACACACTTGAAAGGTCACCAAATTCCTAAGAAAATTTGGAGTAAAAAAGTGTAAGGCATCAAGAGCCCGAAGTCTTGAAAAGTTGTAGTGGTTTGTCAAGCACCCTTAAGCTTGATAATCAGTGAAAAGAATTGATCGAGCGGCTTCAGTCTGGACGTAGGTCACGGTGGTGGTGACCGAACCAGGATACATCTAGTTTGCAATCTCTCTAACCCTAATCTCTTTATTTGAGTATTAAAATTGCATCTTAGATTGTCTTTATATATTCACTTGCTTACTTTGTTGATCACTACACTTGCTTTTACTATTAGACATTTCTTTATTAAATCACTTTATTGAAGAAATAATCTGTAAAACATCAAAGGAGGTACTTTGCGAAAAGATTTTGTAAAACTCAATTCACCCCCCCTCTTTAGTATTGAAGCCACCTGTCTAACAAAGGCTCTCCTAGCCTGCAACAATGAAATAAAAGGCGAGGAACTGGCTGTGGCATCACACGGAGACATCACAACTTGCTTGGCGCAACAGTCAATCATCACACAATTCTAGGACAAAATCCATGTCAAGGATGATCTTCAAGTTAGCCATCGGCAATCCAATCAGATCAACCGAAAAATCACGGCCATCCCACTGAAACACGACATCTCGATGTACAGTGGAGGTAACACACTTTTCTCCGGTGGCGGTGGTCACCCGCAATGGTGGAGAAAGCACAGCAATGGGCAACTCAAGCCCCACAGCAATCGGGGTTGCAATAAATGAATGCGTAGCCCCAGAGTCAAACAAGACATCAACAGAAGATACCCGATGAAAATAGTACCTCTGACAAGGTTCGGAGCTCGGTCCGACTGCTGGCGATCCAAGGTATACACACGGCCGGTAGTAGGTGGCACTGCAGGTGCCGCTGTAGGCTATGTAGCACCGATACCGACACGGGACACGTGACACGACACGATACGACACTCCGACACGTTAATTCTAAAAACTGTTAGATTTCGACACGTTAGGACACGTTGTGATATTAAATAATATTTTTTATTTATGTAGTGTATATTATATTTAATATTCAATAATTTAACAAAAAAATGAGGTTAAACTTTTAATACCCATCAATTTTGCAAAGAAACATAAGATATTTCAAATATTTATATTAAACTCAATAAAATTATAATCGTAATCCAACGAAGCTATTAGTTGAAACTAAAAACGTAACGCAATGCAACCTTTGAACTATTTTTTGAGTTTCTACAATACGTGTTGGAGTGTCGGAGAGTGTCGAAGTGTCCGAGAGTGTCGGGAAGTGTCGGACACGACACGTCAAGGTCTTTGAAGCGTCGGTGCTTCATAGGCTGTAGGTGGTAGAGGAATCATCTGAAGTGGAACCGCCTAAACCGCTGCAGCTCCCGCCGTCGATGACGGACACTCTCTAGAATAGTGGCCCTCCTTGCCACACTAGAAACATATGACCTGGCCGGTAGCACACGGCCCCACATGAACCTTCCTGCATCCCGTGCATCTGGGAGCAGGAGGTCTCGCTGTACTCCCCTGAGTGAAAGTCCTCTTGAACTGATTTAGCGCTTTCCCAGCCGCCAACTACTTCCCTTTGTTCTTGCCAGCGAACTTCCTGTCCCTCCAGGAAGTGGAACTACCCGTTCCCTTCGTCTCAGCAATCTTGGCCCTCTTTGCCTTACTCGTAATACAAACATCCTTGATGTCCCGACACTGCTGTACCAGTGTCCCAAAATCTCTCAATGCAGCACCAGCAATCCTGTCTGCGATCTCCTCATTAAGTCCATACGGAACTTAGCAGCCAAGAATGTCGGAGTAGGCATAGCCCTCCGATAGTGCGCAAACTTTACCATCTCATTAAACTTAGCCAGGTACTCATCAACAGACATTGAGCCCTGCACCAATCTGTCAAATTCCTCCTGCTTTCTCTCATGCGCATCATAAGGGAAACATCTGCCCAAAAAATAGTCCTCGAAGAATGGCCATGTCATCACATGACCCTGCATCTCGAAAGCATGAGAGGTGTTCATCCACCACTCATGTGCATCGCCCTCTTGCATATATGTGGCGAACATCAACTTCTGCGGGTCGGTACACTGCATAACCCGAAAGATCTTCTCCAACGCCTGTAGCCATCTCGCCGCAGCAATAGGATCATAAGATCCATCAAAGGAAGGTGGCTTATGCTTACGGAAAGCATTAAGCCGACGGTCAATCACATCACGATATTCAGCAGGATCAAGATAGGGTTGCATCATCCTAGTAAGATGACTGGCACCCTCAACGTGACTCTGACTATAGTCCTGAAGACTGGGTGGAGGCGGTGGTGGTGGTAGAGGAGGAAACTGACCCTCAGTGCGGTCAGCCCTCATCTCCTCCAACATGACCCTCATCATGGTCATGTTCGCCAGCCTGTTTGCCTCAAGGACATCTTGCGTGACCTTCCAGTTCGCCTCTCGAACGGCGTCCATCATTGCCAAGTTGGCCAATCTAGCGGCCTCCTGATCGGCTAGTCTAGCCACCTGATTTCTTAGCTAATGCAGTCAGGACAGGATCCAGTTGATCCTCGTTCGTCTCTCGGTTTCTCTTAGGCATTACCATGACTCTTGCACAAGTTACACAAAAAATGAGTTGATCAGGCCTACGCAATGTGGTCACACATGTATCATCATAGCAAAACTCATCAGAGGAAACACCCAAGACAGACTCGCAAAAAGACATCCTAGTTATTGCAATACATACAGGCTTTTCCCTATAAAGTGCTTCTATACCATGAAATGTAACACCCCGTGTATACCCGGCTTGTTAACTTGTCATCTTATTAGGCCATGCTTAATTTAAAATACGGAATAACTTTTTACTTTCAATTATGACGTCATTAATATCACCAAGTTGAATTACTTAATTCATTTCAAAAACATTGCCTGTATGTAAATTGCAAAAAGACAGCTAACTGAAATACCTCAATATATAAATAACGGTGAGTATCTAGAATCACGGAACTACAACACGTAGTCTAGACATAATCCTGATACATTATTACAACTCGAATCTAAAACAGGACATAGTCAATCAATGTGGCATGGACAATCCCCATGCTCACCAAATAAGGCAACAAACCCAACATAGGCTCAACAACAGCAACATAATAATAAAGCTAACAACAAAATAGCAACATGCATATCCAGCATCCAAATATATCATCATATAAATAGCAATATCAGCTAAGCTATGGCTTCCTGCCGCAGAGGTCTCAACCCCTGCAGCACCAGAACCTGAAAATGGTGCCCCAAACGTGAGGTGAGATCTCTAAACAGAAATCCTAGTAAGACAAGGGGTCCTCAAGGATCTTCCACCCCAAGCTCCCTTACATGTGCAATATAAGTTCCAAGAACAGTTTAACAATATAAGTTCCAAAACCACTGCAATGCAGCAGATAATCATGTCATGTGTGTTATACATATTCTACTGATGAGAGAAGTGCAGGAATACGTCTATTACCCACATAGTACGCGCCCATGCCGTACCTGACCGCAGGATCACATCCCGTCTAGGCGAACACCACATACATATCATACGACATTAGCACTTAACAGCTCAATAGCATTTCAATAAAACAATACATGAAAACACATCATGCATATAACCATCCCCCCATGGGACATGGTGGAACCAACAATGGCTAAACCGAGGACACAAAAGCTTACCTTGCGAGCTCACTATCCAAGCCAAGAGTTCAACCAAGAGCTCACACTAGCTCAAAGCCCATAAACAACACAATCACAATCTGTTTATACAGTAAATAATCATTAATAACCATTTACCAATGTTACATTTAGTGATTAAGACTTTCCATCTCATTTTAAGTCATTTTAGGCAGTTTCTGCAGGAGGTATTCGAATACTCCCCGATGAGTATTCGAATACTCCAGCTCTCCAGAAAGTATTCGATTACTTTCACTAAAGTATTCGAATACCACAAGGTATTCGAATACCAACATCCAAGTATTCGAATACTATCCAGTATTCGAATACATCTTCAAGGTATCCGAATACTTTTCTTCCCAGAAAAGTATCCCAATACTCCAGCAAGGAGTATTTGATTACCAGAGGACAAGTATTCGAATACTACCCGAAAAGTATTCGAATACTTCTCTTCCAAAATGCAGAAATCCGAACTGTCATCTGCATAATTCCCATTTTAAGGGTTCTAACGTGATTTGGAGTCCAAAGACTCCCTCAACAGATGTTCATTAGCATGTTATGAACTCATAAACACATTCTTTTATTCAAATAGTCCAAGTTTTACTTTTTAACCGATTAAACAAGCTTAAATGCTCAAAATGACAAAGAGGTGTCATGTATACCTCCAAGGCTCCAAAACTCCAAAAATGAGACACACAAGGGGCCCTCTACACAGCACTATGGTTCTGACTTTACAAAGATACAAATTTGATCATCAAGCTTGACCTTTTATACCCAAAGGCGACTTCTTGAAGCTCAAGAAGCTAAAACAAGGCTCCATTCCACCAACTTCGAAAATGCAGCCCCTTAAACCCCAACAAACAGCAAGCACACCCTCATAATTGCTTCACCAACACCCTCACAATGCTCACTAAAACAGTGTTTATAACTTCAAAGAGGAAGAATCAAAGTAAAGGTGAAGTCTTGAGGGATTTTGTAACACCCAGTATATATCCGGTAATGTTATCATATCATCGTATTAAGCTGTGCTTAATTAAAATTGCGGAATATCTTTTACTTTTCAATTATGACGTCATTATACTTAGCCAAGTTGAATACTTAATTTATTTTCAAAATATTGCCTTTATGTAAATTGCAAAAGACAGCTAACTGAAATACCTCATAACATAAATAACATAAGTATGTCTCTAGTCACGGAACTACAACACGTAGACTAGACAACCCTGATAGTTTATACAACACAGTTAAACTTAAACATAACAGAAACCAAAGTGGCATGGACAAACTCCATGCTCACGCAAATAAGGCATCAAACCCAACATAAGTCTCAACATCAACAACATAATAATAAGACGAAAAACATAAACAACATCCAATCCAGTCATGTCAGCATAAATATAACAGCAATATCAGCTAAGCTCTGGCCTCCTGCCGCTAGAGGCATCAGCCCCCAAACTACCTGAACCTGAAATAAGCGCCCCCAAACGTGAGGTGAGATCTCTAAACAAGAAATCTCAGTAAGACAAGGGGTTCTCCAAGATCTTCCACCCCAAACTCACTTACATGTACAATATAAGTTCAAAAGCAGTTTATCATCATCAGTTCTAAAATAATGCAATGCAACAGATAATCATGTCATGTGTTTCAATTCTATTCTACTGATCAGAGAAATGCAGGAATACGTCTATTACTCACACAATATGCAAGACGCTACTTGCACCCACCCACAGACTCACCATCTTGTATGATGCTACATACTCAGGCTTACCGACTAAGTGGAAACAACACATACATATTATAAGCCATTGCACATACCAGCTCAAGAGCATTTCAAAATATCCAAAGCATGTAACACAGCATGCATATAAACCATTCCCCCGTGGGTTATGGTGGAACCACAACATGGCTAAACCGAGGACACGAAAGCTTACCTTGCAAGCTAACAATCCAAGCCAAGAGTCCAACCAAAGCTTACACTCCAAACACAGCAGAATCACAATCTGATTTGGACCAGCAATCATATCAATAAACATAGCTCATAAGCATAAACATAAAGACGACGCTTCTCTTTTACGTTTTACGTCTTAAGGCTTCACACAAAGCCATAAGCCCTTAATCACTTGATTCTGACTTAGTCCAATTATTACAGAAGTTCAACTTCCTCAAACTAGGGTCCACAAACCCCAAACATCAGTTCTGGATGAACAGTAAGCTACTGTTCTTCAAAAACCCAGAATATCCGAATATTTCGGATATCAATATCCGGATATCATATCTGTATATGCATATCTAGATATCATATCCGGATATCCATATGCGGATATCACAAGACCCCATATCCGAATATCAATATCTGGATATCATATCCGGATATCCATATCTGGATATCCATATCCGGATATTTCGCGACAGAATGCAGTTTCTGCATTTCGCGAGATATCCATCCAAAGGTGGGGTTTTTAACCCGATCCAACGTTAAAGCATGCATTTTTATTCTGTTTTAAGACCACATACCAGTTGGTTACTTGTTTAACTCATTAAACATGCCAAGACACCTCTTTTAATCATTAAAACCCATGATTAAAGGTTCAACACTTACCCAAGGCTTCAAACTCAGAAAAGAAGGCTCTTGGAGCTCACTTGAAGTTCCCACAGATGCAGACCAAGAAGGTGCACGAAAATTGAACACAAGATGAGTTCTTTCTTCACAAAGGTGACACTTTGAAGCTCAAAATGCCATCACCAAGGTTCCCACAACCCAACTCTCAAACTCAGCTCTCAAAACTGACTTCACACAGTGGCAAGAACTCAGAATATGCACCCCCAGCCCTCACAATGATAGCTCTCGAGTGTATACAAGCTCAAAGGTGAAGAACTCAAGCAAATGTGACAACTTGGTCAAGAAAATGGTGAAGGAAGACAATAGAACCAAGCACCAGCTAACCAGCCCCTCAAGAGTCACGTATGAATTGTGTATGGCCTAGGGTTTAGTGCCAAACTAATATATATATATATATATAATCTTTTAACAATTAAACACACAGTATTATCATAAATAGCTACGCAGCATTTTAATCCCAAACTCAGGATTCTGAACCTACTCAATTTTACAAGATTTATCATATTTTTCTTATATTTTTTCCAGCACCTTTCCGATACGCGCTTTTCCATAGCCAGTATCAGTTCTGGCACCAATTCTCATTATTTTAACTTAAACTTGTTTTACAAGTCCTATATGTTATTATAGGAATATTCATGCACTTATTATAATTTTCGGGGATACTTTATCGGTATGTATTTATACCGACTAGCAGAACTGGTATCTGCACTTTTCGTCAGAAAAGCGACTTTCAGCATTATTACTCACTTACTATAATTATTAGAGCCTCATAATAATTATTAGGGTCAATTATGGACTTGTTTTCTAATTTCACATAATTAATTAATTAACTTCCTTAATTAACGGTGCGGGTTCTTACATTCACCCCACCTTTTTAGGATTTTGTCCTCAAAATAAGAATATACCTGTCTCGGAAATCGGGATACTGCCGGAGAAGCTCGTCCTCTCACTCCCAGGTACACTTCTCAGGAGTCCTTCCGGACCATTGCAGTTTGACCAACAAAATGATCTTGCTCCTCAGCTGCTTCTCGCCACCATTGAGAATCTTGAGTGGTCCGACGGGAGTCTTTAAGTTCTCCTGAACTTCCACATCATTCGGTTGCACCACGTGCGAAGGATCTGCTACATACTTGCGAAGCTGAGACACGTGAAACACGTCGTGGATGTTGGCCAAGTTCGGAGGCAAGGCAAGCCGGTAGGCAACTGGTCCTACTCTACCAAGGATCTGGTATGACCCAATATACCGCGGGCTCAGCTTCCTCACTCCGAGTTCCCGTCCGACACCGGTGACAGGTGAAATTTTCACAAACACGTGCTCACCCTCACTGAACTCAAGTGGACGATGCTTTACATCGTAGTAACTCTTCTGGCGATTCTGCGCCTGCTTCAACTTTTCCCTGATCATCTGGATCTGCAGGGTGGTGTCTTGGACAAAGTCCAAGCCAAACAACTCACGATCCCCAACCTCAGACCAGCAGGTAGGTGTATGACACCTCCTATCGTACAACGCTTCGTAGGGTGCCATGCGCAGGCTAGCATGGAAACTGTTGTTATACGAAAACTCAACCAACGGAAGGTACCTATCCCATGCCGAGCCCTGCTCCAATGTGCACGCCCGCAACATATCGTCCAAGGTCTGGATAGTTCGCTCAGTCTGACCGTCAGTCTGAGGGTGATAGGCTGTACTCAGTCTCATCTGAGTTCCAAAAGCTTCCTGCAGTGCCTCCCAGAACCGAGATGTGAACTTCGGGTCCCTATCACTGATGATACTCTCGGGCACCCCGTGAAGCCTCACGATCTCGCGAACATACAGTTTGGCCAACTGCTTTGTAGTGAAGCTCACCTTCACTGGAAGAAAATGGGCAGACTTCGTCAGTCTGTCCACAATGACCCATATAGAGTCACAGCCAACCTTAGTCTTCGGCAAACCCACAGCGAAGTCCATGGAAATGTTCTCCCATTTCCATTCCGGAATCTCAAGAGGTTGAAGTTTACTAGACGGCTTCTGGTGTTCAATCTTCACCTTTTGGCAAATCAAACACTTGGACACATACATAGCTATGTCCTTCTTCATTCCTGGCCACCAGAAATTCCTCTTTAAGTCTTGATACATCTTTGTAGCATCAGGATGAACAGTAAACTAGCCCTTATGGGCCTCTGCCATAACCTCTGCGGTCAAAGGACCTCAAGGAATCACAATCCTCTTCTGAAACAACAGAAGTCCATCCTCATTCCAAGACACACCCTCTTGGTTCTTCACGTAATCGAGACACTCTCTCTGCACTTGCGCCTCTTGGATCTTCTCCATAAGCTCGTTCCTGACTCTCACAGTCTCCATCTCGAGAAGTGAACCTCCAAACAAGGAAGTCACCTTTAGATCTCGAAACTTCTCTTTGATGTCGAAGTCACCCATCGTCAAACTGGATAGGCTCATGGATTTCCGGCTCAGAGCATCAGCTACCACATTGGCCTTATCAGGATGGTACTTTAACTCAAAGTCGTAGTCCTTCAGAAACTCCATCCAACTTCTTTGTCTCATGTTCAGCTCCTTCTGATCAAACAGATATTTCAAGCTCTTGTGGTCACTGAACACAGCAAACTGCATACCGAACAGATAATGCCTCCAAATCTTGAAAGCAAAAACAACCGCAGCCAACTCCAAATCATGAGTCAGGTAGTTCTCCTCATGAGATTTCAACTGCCTCGAAGCAAAAGCAACAGCTCTACTAGACTGCATCAGAACACAGCCCAGCCCTTTTCCAGAAGCATCACAGTAAATCTCAAACTGCTCCTCAGGATCAGGAAGGATCAACACAGGTGAAGTCGTCAATCTCTCCTTCAACTCCTGAAAGCATTCCTCACACTCGTGAGTCCACACAAATGGAGTCTCCTTTCAGGTAGGGCGAGTCAAAGGGAGAACCATCGTGGAGAAACCCTTGATGAACCTTCGATAGTAACCTGTCAAACCTAGAAAGCTCCTCACTTCCGTAATTGTCTTGGGCCTCTCCCAATCCAGCACGACCTCGAACTTGTCAGGATCCACTCCAACTCCATCCGCTGAAATCACATGCCCAAGGAACTTGACAGATTTGAGCCAAAACTCACACTTAGAAGGCTTAGCATAAAGCTTTTTCTCCTTCAGCACTTGCAGAATAATCCTCAAATGCTCCGCATGCTCTTCCTTAGTCTTGGAGTAAATCAGAACGTTGTCAATGAAGACGATCACAAACTGATCCAGATACGGCTGGAAAATCCTGTTCATGTAATCCATGAACACTGTCGGCGCATTGGTGTGTCCAAACGGGATCACCAAATACTCAAAATGACCGTATCTCGAACGAAACGCGGTCTTAGGGACATCCTCCGGCTTCACCCGAATCTGATGGTATCCGGACCGGAGATCAATCTTTGAATACACGCAAGCACCCCTGAGTTGATCCAACAGATCATCAATCCGAGGAAAGGGATACTTGTTCTTGATCGTCACCTTGTTCAACTGCCTGTAGTCGGTGCACAATCGCATTGTCTCGTCCTTATTCTTCACAAAGATGACCGGTGCTCCCCAAGGAGACACACTCGGTCGAATGAAATCTTTCGCTGAAAGATCCTCAATATGCTTCTTCAGCTCAGCCAACTCCGGTGATGACATCCGATATGGAGCTAATGAAATAGGCCCCACACCAGGCAACAGATCAATGGAGAACTCTATCTCCCTCTGTGGCAGAAACTCAGGAATCTCCTCAGAAAACACCTCAAGGAATTCCCCCACCACAGGAATGCCAGTGATATTCTCCAGTGTCCCACTCACCAATTCTCCCAAGATGACATAACTGAATGCCCCTGCTCGCAAAGCTCTCCTAGCCTGCAGCACTGAAATGTACGGCGATGAATTAGCTGTGGAATCACACGGAGACATCACCACGCGCTTTGCACAACAATCAATCAATGCACAGTTTCTGGACAACCAATCCATGCCCAGAATAATCTCCTAGTTGGCCATCGATAATCCTATAAGATCTACCGAGAACTCACGGCCGTCCCACTGAAACACTACATCGCGATGAACAATAGTAGCATCACACTTTTCTCCGGTGGCGGTAGTCACCCGCAACGGTGGAAAAAGCACAGACATGGGCAACTCTAGCCCCAAAGCAATCGGGGTTACAACAAAAGAATGTGTAGCCCCGGAATCAAACAATACATCAACTGATGAATCACCAATAGACACAATACCTCTAGCAAGGTTCGGAGCTCTATCCGACTGCTGGCGATCCAAGTGTACAGACGTCCAGTAGCAGGTGGCACTGCAGGTGCCGAAGTAGATGCCATCAGAACGATATGAAGTAGAACTGCCTGAACTGCAGCAGCCTTCGCTGTCGATGACAAAAGGTCTCTAGAAAAGTGGCCCTCCTTGCCACACTGGAAGCAGATCAGCTGACCCGTAGCACAACGACCAGCATGCTCCTTTCCACACCCCGAACATCTAGGAGTGGAAGGAGGCCTAGAGAAGCTCCCTTGCTGTGAAGCAGTCCTCTTGAACTGACCAGGCGCCTGCCTAGTCGCCAACTATTTACCTTTGCCCTTCCCAGCAAACTTCCTGTCCTTCTAGGAAGTGGAACCACCGGTTCCCTTGGTCTCATCAACCTTGGCCCTCTTGGCCTTGCTCGTAATGCAGACATCCTCAATGTCCTTACACTACTGAACCAGTGTACCAAAATCCCTCGAAGCAGCTCCAGCAATGTGCTCTGCAATAATCTCACTAAGTCCTCTGCAGAACTTAGCAGCCAAAAACATAGGAGTAGGCACTGCCATCCGAAAATGTGCAAACTTCACAAGCTCATTGAACTTGGGTAGGTACTCGTCAACAGACATCGAGCCTTGTACCAATCTATCAAATTCTCCTTGCTTTCTCTCCTGCGCGTCATAAGGAAAATACTTGCCCAAAAAGCAGTCCTCGAAGAATGGCCACGTCATGACATGACCCTGCACCTCATAAGCACGAGAGATGTTCATCCACCACTCATAGGCTTCGCCCTCCAGCATGTAGGTCGCGAACATCAGCTTCTGCGGATCAGTACACTGCATGACCCGGAAGATCTTGTCCAGCGACTGCAGCCATCTTGCTGCGGCAATGGGATCCAAAGACCCATCAAAAGAAGGCGGCTTATGCTTCCTGAAAGCGTTCAGCCGACGGTCGATCACGTCACGGTCCTCAACAAGCTCCATAAAGGGTTCCATCACCCCAGTGATATGAGTAGCACTACCAATGTGACTCAGGCTCTCATCTTGAACACTAGGTGGAGGCGGTGGAGGTGGTGGCGAAGGATACTGGCCAACAGCAGGACCGGCCCTCATCTCCTCCAACATAACCCAATCATGGTCATGTTCCCAGCCGATTTGCCTCAAGAGCATCCTCCGCGGCCTTCTGGTTCGCTTCTCTAGCAGCGTCCACCATTGCCACGTTGGCCACTCTAGTGGCCTCCTGCATCTCAGCCAATGCAGTCAGGATTGGGTCGGGTTGACCCGCAACAGTCTCTCGTGCTCTCCTGGATCCTACCATGACCCTGCACAAGTTACACAAATTATGAGTTGATCAGGCCCACGCAATGTGATCACATATGCATCATCATAATAAAACCCAACGGAGCAAACACACAAGACAGACACAACCAAACATCCTAAGTTATGTAATACATACAGGCTTTTCCCTCGAACCATTGCTCTGATACCATAAAATGTAACACCCCATATATATCCGGTAATGATATCATATCATCATATTAAGCTGCGCTTAATTAAAATTGCGGAATATCTTTTTCTTTTCAATTATGACGTCATTATACTTAGCCAAGTTGAATACTTAATTCATTTTCAAAACATTGCCTGTATGTAAATTGCAAAAGACAGCTAACTGAAATACCTCATAACATAAATAACACAAGTATGTCTCTAGTCACGGAACTACAACACGTAGACCGGACAACCCTGATAGTTTATACAACCCAGTTAAACTTAAACATAACAGAAACCAAAGTGGCATGGACAAACCCCATGCTCACCCAAATAAGGCATCAAACCCAACATAAGTCTCAACATCAACAACATAATAATAAGACGAAAAACATAAACAGCATCCAATCCAGTCATGTCAGCATAAATATAACAGCAATATCAGCTAAGCTCTGGCCTCCTGCCGCTAGAGACATCAGCCCCCAAACTATCTGAACCTGAATTAAGCTCCCCCAAACGTGGGGTGAGATCTCTAAACAAGAAATCTCAGTAATACAAGGGGTCCTCCAGGATCTTCAACCCCAAGCTTACTTACATGTGCAATATAAGTTCAAAAATAGTTTATCATCATCAGTTCTAAAATAGTGCAATGCAACAGATAATCATGTCATGTGTGTCAATTATATTCTACTGATCAGAGAAATGCAGGAATACGTCTATTACCCACACAATATGCAAGACGCTACTTGCACCCACCCAAGGACTCACCATCTAGTATGACGGTATATACACAGGCTTACCTACTAAATGGAAACAACACATACATATTATAAGCCATTGCACATACCAGCTCAAAAGCATTTCAAAATATCCAAAGAATATAACACAACATGCATATAAACCATTCCCCAATGGGGTATGGTGGAACCACAACATGGCTAATCCGAGGACACAAAAGCTTACCTTGCAAGCTAACAATCCAAGCCAAGAGTCCAACCAAAGCTCACAGTCCAAACACAGCAGAATCACAATCTGATTTGGACCAGCAATCATATCAATAAACATAGCTCATAAGCATAAACATAAAGACGACGCTTCTCTTTTTTGTTTTACGTCTTAGGGCTTCACACAAAGCCACAAGCCCTTAATCACTTGATTCTGACTTAGTCCAATTATTACAGAAGTTCAACTTCCTCAAACTAGGGTCCACAAACCCCAAACATTAGTTCTGGATGAACAGTAAGCTACTATTCCTCGAAAACCAGAATATCCGAATATTTCGGATATCAATATCCGGATATCATATCCGTATATGCATATCTGGATATCATATCCAGATATACATATACGGATATCACAAGACCCCATATCCGGATATCCATATCTGGATATCCATATCCGGATATTTTGCGACAGAATGCAGTTTTTGCATTTCGCGAGATATCCATCCAAAGGTTGGGTTTTTAACCCGATCCAACGTTAAAGCATGCATTTTTATTCTGTTTTAAGATCACATACCAGTTGGTTACTTGTTTAACTCATTAAACATGCCAAGACACCTCTTTTAATCATTAAAACACATGATCAAAGGTTCAACACTTACCCAAGGCTTCAAACTCAGAAAAGAAGGCTCTTGGAGCTCACTTGAAGCTCCCACAGATGCAGACCAAGAAGGTGCACGAAAATGGCACACAAGATGAGTTCTTTCTTCACAAAGGTGACACTTGGAAGCTCAAAATTCCATCACCAAGGTTCCCACAACCCAACTCTCAAACTCAGCTCTCAAAACTGACTTCACACAGTGGCAAGAACTCAGAGTATGCATCCCCACCCCCTCACAATGATAGCTCTCAAGCGTATACAAGCTCAAAGGTGAAGAACTCAAGCAAAGGTGACAACTTGGTCAAGAAAATGGTGAAGGAAGATAATAGAACCAAGCACCAGCTGACCAGCCCCTCAAGAGTCACGTATGAAGAGTGTATGGCCTAGGGTTTAGTGTCAAACTAATGTATATATAGTCTTTTAACAATTAAACACACAATATTATCATAAATAGCTACACAACATTTTAATCCCAAACTCAGGATTCAGAACCTTCTCAATTTTACAAGATTTATCATATTTTTCTTATATTTTTCCCAGCAGCTTTTCGGTACGCGCTTTTCCATAGCCAGTATCAGTTCTGGCACCAATTCTCATTATTTTAACTTAAAACTTGTTTTACAAGTCCTATATATTATTATAGGAATATTCATGCACTTATTATAATTTTTCGGGATACTTTATCGGTACGCATTTATACCGACTAGCAGAACTGGTATCTGCACTTTTCGTCAGAAAAGCGACTTTCAGCATTATTACTCACTTACTATAATTATTAGAGCCTCATAATAATTATTAGGGTCAATTATGGACTTGTTTTCTAATTTCACATAATTAATTAATTAACTTCCTTAATTAACGGTGCAAGTTCTTACAGATTTCCATGGAGGAAAGCTCAATTTTGAAAGGAGGAGAAGGTGGCAAGCATGGGAGGCTCAAGGTTAAGAAAAGAGGCACGTAGTGTGTGAGATTTCTGACCTAGAAATCTGTGCCAAGATCTTATATAGGCCACTTAAGTCTTAATCGCACTGTATTAGTGTTAATAGTTACGCTTAGCATTTTAATCCCAAACTTTGGATTCTGAACCTACTCATTTTTCTAAGTCTTGTCATATTTTTATTTTATTTTTCGCAGCACCTTTCCGGTACGCACTTTTACATAGCCAATATCAGTTCTGGCACCAGTTCTCATTATTTTGACCTGAAACTTGTTATGCTCGTCCTATATATTATTCTAGGAATATTCCCACACTTATTATAATTTTCTGGGATACTTCATCGGTACGCATTTATACCGAGGAGCAGAACCGGTATCTGCACTTTTCGTCAGAAAAGCGACTTTCATCATTCTTAATTATTTTCTATAATTGTTCAAGCCTTCTCATAATTATTAGGGTCAATTATGGAATTATTTCCTAATTCTCATATTTATTTAATTATCTTCCTTAATTAACGGTGCGGGTTCTTACAGAAGCCAGAGGAGAAAACCTGGACCTCGTTACTTCACAATGCCATCACTTTTTTCATTTTATGGTCTAAAATTTAAAGCCATCACTAGGGGTGTAAATGGGCCAGGCTGGCCCGGCCCAGCCTACAGCCCGGCCTACATTAAGCCTGGCTTGGCCCGGCCTTTCAGAAAAGTAGAGTAGGCTTAGGCTTTTAAGAAAACTTTTTTAACAAATAGGCCGTAGGCCAATTTTGCCAAGCCTGACCCAAAGCCTTGTAGGCTGGCCTATTTAATTTATTAGAAATAATAATAAAATAATATTTATTTTATGTGACATGGCAAAGTACCAATACCAGCCCTAATTTTTAGATGAATGACATTCTCTTGTAGACTTTATTTCAGCACCCAATAATTGTATTTTTCTTATTTTTTCCATTTCTTTGACTCTATTCCTCTATGATATACATTCTAGAGCTGGGGTATTATGTTGACTCTTTCTTGTTTGTTAATTTTTTTCTTATGAGAAGTACTAGTGCATGCATGAATGAAACTTTCTTTTCTCTATACAAATTTTTTTTTTTGCTTAGTATCTACAGTGGTAGGCCTACAAGGCCTGTAGGTCATGTCGGGCTTTCTTATTTTTAAAAATAGGCAGGGCTTGGCCTACAAATAAAGCCTTTAATAGGCCAGTAGGCCAGATAGGTTGAATTTTTTTTTACGTAGGCTTGGGCCAGGAAGGCCAAAGCCCAGCCCTGCCAGCCCATTTACACCCCTAGCCATCACTACATCACATAAAAATGAACAACAAAATATCACCCAACTTTTATATTCTATTTACCCTTCCCCCCACCCCCAACTTTGAACAAGTAAATGTTGAATTCCATTGTTCAAAAAGGATGCAAAACTCTATCGAGAGAAACAAAAAGTATGCTTAAAGGTTCACCTTTCAAATTTTCACCAATTTAATATTTTTAAAAGGGTTTTATAAGAGTTATGTTGTAGGAAAAGTGATTGTGTAATATTATAGAGATTCGTTTTGCGTGCTTAAGTTTTTTTTTTTGCTTTAGAAAGTGTGGGCCCCACAAAATGTTGTGTGTGTAGGAAAGTTGTTGGTGTCATCTGAAATGATAGATGTAAATCCCTTTTTAAAATTGTAAAACCTAATACTCTTATAACAAACACTTTGCACCCCAATTGCCTTTTTTAAATTTTCTTAATTAAAAAAGCAACTTATATATTTTTAATAGCTTTTTTTTTTTGGTGGATGTTTTTAATAGCTTTTCTAAAAAACCAAAGAGAAGATAAAATTAAGCTAAGGCACAAACTTCAGCTATGAAGCACCAACACTTCAAAAATCTTGACATGTCGTGTTTGACACTTTTCGACACTCTCCGACACTCCAACATCATTATAGAAATTCAAAAAAAGGTTCAAAGGTAGCGTTGCGTTAAGTTTTTAGTTCAAACTATTAGATTCGTTATATTACGATTATCATTTTATTGAGTTTAATATAAATATTTGGGATATCTTATGTTTCTTTGCAAAATTGATGAATATTATAAGTTTAGCTTAATTTTTTGGTTAAATTATTGAATATTAAATATAATATACACCACATAAATTAAAATAATTATTTAATATCAAAATGTGTCCTAACGTGTCAAAATCTAACATGTTTTAGAATTAACGTGTCGGAGTGTCGTGTCGTATCGTATCACGTGTCCCGTATCAATATCGGTGCTACATAGAACTTCAGTATTAACCTCTTTATTATTATTATTATTAGGGAAAAATGTGTGTCATTTTAAATGACACATCTTACATCCTTTCACTTTAACAAAAAGGCGAGACCCATATTTCTAAAAAAATTCCCTCCACTCTCTCTCCCATGCTTTATCTCTTTCTCTCATTTAAAATTGACACAACTTTATATCCTTTAAAATGATATACATTTTCTCCTTATTATTATTATTATTATTTCCAATAATATTAACCCACTTCTTGAATGTAGCTGAAGCAGACTTTTGCAAAAAAATCACAGCCCAACTACCGCAGCAAATTGCTCCTCTATGAGATCATATCAAAGAGAAAATATTTTTTCTAACAAAGAGAATAACCCCACAGCATTATCAGACCCAAATCCCTTAATACTTTACACTCCTGAAATTCATCCATTAAATTCACATTTTATTGGCTTTGGCCACACCCCATGTGCCTTGTGCATGTCAATTAATACCACGGAAATCTACTAAGGGATGGTTCGGAACTGAGCAACCAAAAAGAATCCAATTGCTAATGTGCTACGGAGGACAGACCCACAATTCCCCAATGCCAAGCCATTTCAGGCAAGAAATCCCCCATTTCCTAAATCTGCACTTATGGTTGTCATTAAATGTGGCACATAAATTCCCTAGACATCCCATTAAGAATCAGTTAATGTCAGGCATGGTGATGGAAACAATTAGTAATTGCCATCCATACATGATTTCCAAAGAGAATATGTCATTTTAAATGGGTCAAGGATTACAAAACCAAAAAACTAGGACTTGTAAAAATAATAATTTTGTGGAAGTCATTCAATTGGGACTAAAGCTGTCTGTTAAATCCACTTTCCCTAATAAGGGAGAAAAAAAGGTGTGGCTTTGATTGGCGCTCAAAGATTTATTGAAAGGGTATGGGAAAGAGGGAGATAAAGACACCTTCCGTTACGAAGCAAGTAAAAGCAAAAGACAGAAAAAAAAAGGGGGTCCATCCATTCAAGAAGCCAGAGCATTGGATAGAGAGGTAAAGAGAGAAAATGATCAAAAGTGTGTACCTTTGTTATTTCTCTGTAATCATATCAAGCATAGTATACATCAACATCAACATCAACAACACTTTTATCCCAAATTAATTGGGGTCGGTGGTAGATGAACCCACATGAAAGATACAAAACGGTTGAAAAAAATAAAAAAAATAAATAAATAAATAAATAAATAAAAATACACAAATAAAATAATAAAATAAAATAAAATGAAATAAAAATATATGTATATATAAATAAATAAAAGTAAAAAAGAAAGGGACAAGAAGAAGTGGGGGAAATGAAGGGAAAAACTTACGAAAAATAGTTTGCTCAAGAATCGCTTATGCTTCTTTGATTTTTTTGTTTATCACATAATGTTCGTGTAGTTTATAAAAAGTAAAAAATCATGAGAATATATATGATAAAAAACATAACTTTTTATAAATCACAGAGACATATATAATAAAAAAAATTACAAGAATATAAATGATTATGAAATAAACTAGAAAGACGTTGATTAACTTTTTCCTATAAAAAAGAATAGATCCTTGTATCAGTGGCGGACCCAGAATTTTTTTTTTATGTCCGCACATTTAGTGGAGGGGGTTCGGGGGCAGCGACTCTGATTTTTTTTTTGTAAAGAAAATTTAAATTAACGCTTGAACCCGCTCATAATTTAGTTGCTTCCATAACAAGCTGCAGGCAATAGTTTGACCAATTATTTCCCCCTAAATCTTACCAATCCGCCAAAATAAATATGAGAATATACTCCAGTACATCCATACATCATTATTCTATTTTATAGTGGTGAATAAAATAGTCAACACTATCTACACATAAGGCAAACAAATTCACACTGAAGGCCTCGTCTCTAGATATTAACTTATTTGAGAATGTCAGATCTGCAATCAATCCTCTCTTTTTATAAAAATGAAAAAGGAAACAAAGGATGAAGAGAGCATGTGAATGGGTACGCGATAGGGGAGGAATAATAAGTTTTCTCTCTAATCAATTTGCGTTGCTACGTTGTTTTAATCATCTCCGTACGTTGCTACGTTGTTAACTAATATAAGAATAAATATCATTTTTGGTCCCTAACAAAAAATTTGATTCCCTCTTTAGTTCATTATAAAAAAAATTAATCACCTGATCCCTATGAAATTCAAAATGAATCCATTTTGGTCTTTTTGAGGGACTAATATAGGTATTTTTTAAATTTGTGAGGGATCACGATTTTAATTAAATTGATCCACTTTAAATTAGGGACCTCGAGACTAATTTTTTTTTCTAAGGGACTAAAATGGGGACCATATTTTTTGTTAGAGACTTAAAAGAGTATTTACTTATAATATATATATTGAACCAAAAGATAAATAAAGATCTGCAACAAAAAAAAAACTGAAATCAAAAAATTAATATCCACACTTACTGGTATTTGCCCAGAAATGGGTCCGGCAGTGCCTTGTATGATACTATGATGAACTTGCGGTACGTATATGGGGTACACACATTGTCTTTGGCATATGTAAAGTAAGGTACCAAAGCAAAAATCTAGTGAAAGAAAGAAAGTAATCTCCCAATACGATTTTCACTTTATTGGGACGAGGAAGGACCCTCCAAGCCTTTATTTTCGTGGGAAAATATCCTCTCATTTCACATATTAGTTATTTTGATACAAATCAATAATAATAATTATTTTTTCTTTATCTTAAATATATTCTTCTATTACAGTTCATTTGCATCTGGATGACTAAATTCTCTCACGTGACCTCACATCACAAAAAATATCTTTGTACTTTCGTAATACCGAAAATTCTATACACCTTTTACTTAATTTAAAAATAAATAATACATCTGACTTTTTTTATTTTACCCACATTTTTATTATTTTTGTCACATAAGTCTCACTTCTCATTTTTTTTTAATGAAAGAATATATAATCCTGTAGTGTCAAAGATATGCTCTCACATTAGAATATGTATTCTCATTTTTTATAGAGTAAATATCATTTTCGGTTCTCAGTAAATTTTACGATATTCACTTTAATCCATAGCAAATAAAAAGGCTATTCGTGATTCTTAAGAAATTTAAAATGGACTTATTTTAGTCTTTTGGAGGGACTAATGTGAATTTTTTTAATTTGTGAGGACTACGATTTCAACTAAATACGTCAATTTTGAATTTCTTAGGGACCTCGAATAGCCTTTTTATTTGTTAGGGACTAAAACGGACATCATAAAATTTGATAAGGACCAGTTTTTACTTTTTTTATAAATACATCTACCTAACCTAACCAAAGTGTTAGAACTCATATTAAAGGGACATTTGGTACATGAGAAATTTTTATTTGTTCGGGAATCTCAATTTTAAAAAATATGATTTTTATCTTCAGTTTACGATAATATTTGAAAATTTAAAATTTTAAAAATTTTAGTTTTCTGAAAATTCGCTAATAATCCGTGTACCAAACGCCCCTTGAGAGTATCTGAAAATCACCCGACAAGGCACTGAGCAAGTGAGGAATAACATGAAGAAGATTGAGAGGAATGATAGGTATGGGTTTGGGGCTGAACATGTAATGAAATTGAGGAACCGTAGTTCAAAACTTTAAACAAAAAGACAAGGTAGAGAAAGAGAGAGATACTTTTGCGCACCAGAATTTCTTTCTTACATGCTTGTGTGCAATACAAAAAGGCTTTCCCCAAACAAAGACATAAAAATATCCCATACGGCACACATTAACTTTTTTTTCAAGGTACGATCTCTTCCTCGGTAAACAAAAATTCAAATATTTTTTTGGTAATAAATAATTACAAAAATATTGCAATTTAAATAAGGATGTTTATTAACCGATCCAAACCGATTCAAATCGTGGAAAACGAAGAGAAAAATCAATAACCAAATTAATCAAAAACCAAAAAACAAAAAAAAAAATCGCATATTTTAATTGGATTGAATCAATTTTCGGTTTGGTTAGTGAAAACTGATCCAATGTATTATGTATTATATAGATCTCAAAAAGTTACATGAAATAAAAAAAAATACTTGATTCGGATACCCAAGTCAAAAGTTATGGCCTTCCAAAGTTTTACGATAAATTTGTTGAAATTTTTGTGCAACATGTCATCGTCACCACATGAGTCTCGCTCAAATTTGGGAGCGACCTGAAAGTAAAATAGCCTTTGAAGGCCGTAGCATGTGAGAAGGAAAAATAAAATTTTTCATATGCGGAATTACACATGCAATCAAGAATCATGCTTTATGGCATGTGATGTTACCTTTGTTTGTGAGTTCAAAACTCCAAGACGATCAGTGTTAGGTTTGAAGGGTTCAAACCCTCTAACGTTGATCCACACCACCCACGTCAAGATGCAAGAACGCTTTCTTGAAAGCCACCAATTGACCACCACAGAGAGGCTTGCTATGCGCTCAATAGGTGAAGAAGGAGGCTAGGTATATGTGTTTAGAAGAGTGAAGTCTCCAGCATGAAAACTTCACAAGAGTGGGAATGATATATAGAAGAATTGACTAGGTTCTTTTGAAAAACCTTAAGGAGGAACTCACCAACTAGGCGCACAAGAGAGGGAGAGAATTGGTGTATCAAATCAGAATTTTTACTTTACTTATAATGAAAACGGCGCACAAGTGAGTGAGACAAAGGTGGAGTTGTTGCAATTCAAAAATCACAACAACCTCCCCTTTGAATCCTCATAAGACTAGGTCTTTATCTAGTGAAAATTCTGAACCAATGGTCATCATATGACCACCAATTCATGCGCCCCTATTCAGCCCAAAAAGGGTCCAGATACATTTGAGCTGTTGCATTCAAGTTTGAACCAATTAGCTCACTGATTCTCTCAACAACAAATCTGATTGGAGCTTGTTGGTTTGACAAGATGACAATCATCTCCCACCAAAATGGCGCCCCAAATCAGCCCTTGGAGATCTCCATAGATCTTCTCTTGATACAAGGAATTTGTTCCAACAAGATCTCATCTTATCCTTTTGTTATGAAACAACTTTTCATAGCCAATTCAAATTCGAATTCAAACATTTAAATTCAAACGTTCAAACATTTAAATTCTAAATTCAAATTCAAATTTCAAATTCAAATTTCAAATTCAAATTTCAAATTCAAATTTCAAAATTCAAAATCAAAATTCAAATTTCAAATTTCAAATTTCAAATTTCAAATTTCAAATTCAAAATTCGAATTTCAAAATTCAAATTCAAATTTCAAATTTCAAAATTCAAATTTCAAATTCAAAATTCAAAACTTAAATATTTGATAATTAATTTAACTAATTTAATTAATTAGTAATGTCTTGGATCATCCAAGCTCATTAACAATACCATGCGCTCTCTCCCTCTTAGGTGGGCTTCCAAACTTTATCTTGGGCTAACAACCATTACTAGGCCCAATTCCTTTAATGCTATATCATCATGACATTAAGGTGTTAGTGTGTGACCCATTAGGTTCAACATAGCCACTGACATAAATGGGCTCGGGCCCAACAAGCCCACAACCCATTTAATGACAACACAGAGCACTGGCAATGCTTTGTTGCCCCAGAGCTAGTTAGATTAATTACTTGATCATCCTATTACAGATATTTGGTTGCCGTATGTATTTCTTTTCGTCTCGGTTACCTTCCAATAAAACCTAGGGTAAAGAAGCGTATCAACCCTTGCAGTTTAGGGTAAGCTTTATTCGAAATAAGAATCTTCAATTTATTGACTCTAAAGGCAGATCATCTCATGATCTCTTTTACTATGCATAGATTCCCGAGTCCCTGTAAATGTCATCCTGATTTCTCCGGTTTACAGATAACCTAATCTCTCACAGAGATTTGACGAATTCCTTCAGCTTATCACCCTAGCCCTGTGCTCTTTCAAGACAAGCCCAACAGTATACCTATGAGTCTCCATATTTCAGGAAGACGAGGTATACAGTCAAAGCATGCCTTCTAGAACACAGTCTAGGTAATAACTTCTGGTCTAAGGAAAGACATACCCAAATATAAAGAGACTACTCTAATGATACTCTCTGTGAGATTTCCTCATAGAGTCTCTTTTGTGGGTCTGTTCAGTGCGAGCTATACCCTTATATATCCACCCACGACTTTAGCTAAGACATCTCTATATCTATAGCTCATGAGGTCTTTACCTTGCATCCAAATACAAGTAGATAAGTCGTGCTAGTCTTACCCGAGATCACTGATCCCCATTCTCAATGTCTCTAGACTAGGAACATAAAATTAGGAATAAATATCCAGTATCCTTGAATCCTCATGATCATGATCTCATCACAAATACTCAAGAGATACCTATTTTATTCCAAGGGGTTTATCCACTTACTCATATAAAATATTAACAGCAATATTGAGACAAAATATGAAACAGGATAAATAGTGCTTTTATTTATTTGCGACAATAAAAAGGTCCACATATGTCCTATTCTAATTAAAAGATTGTCACTAGGACATCCATATACTAACAAGCTCCCACTTGGCCTAGAGCCAATCAGACCTAAGTCGTATACCCAAAGCCTCATAATGACTATCATGTTTGCTTTGAGAAACAGCCTTTGTCAGAGAATCGGCTAGGTTATCATCTGTGGGAATATAATCCATCTTTACATCCATCCTATCAATGATTTCTCTAATCAGGTGATATCTGCGGAGCACGTGCTTAGATCTTTGATGAGACTTAGGTTCCTTTGACTGCGCAATGGCTCCAGTGTTGTCGCAAAGCAACTGTATGGGCTCATCCACACTTGAACCACCCTAAGTTCAGATATGAACTTCTTGATCCACACGGCCTCCTTAGGTGCTTCTGAAGCACCTATTTATTCAGCTTCTGTCGTTGAATCTGCTGTTGTCTCCTGCTTGGAACTCTTCCAAGATACTGCCCCACCATTTAAGGTGAATACGAACCCTGACTGTGACTTGCAGTCATCTTTATCACTCTGAAAGCTGGCATCAGTGAACCCTTTCACTGTTAGCTCATCAACCCCACCATAGACCAGAAACGCATCCTTAGTTCTTCTTAAGTATTTAAGGATGGTCTTGACTGCTGTCCAGTGACCATCTCCAGGGTCCGACTGGTATCTTCTCGTAATGCTCAAAGCATATGAGACATCTGGTCTCGTACATATCATGACATACATGATGGATCCAATAGCCGAAGCATATGGAATTCCACTCATGCGATCCTTCTCAGGCTGTGACTTAGGACACATAACCTTTGAAAGATGTACCCCATGACTGACGGGAAGAAAACCCCTTTTCGACCCTTCCATGCTAAACCTCTTTAGCATCTTGTCAACATACGTGGATTGAGATAAACCCAGCAGCCTCTTGGATCTATCTCTATAGATCTTTATACCAAGTATAAAGGCCGCTTCTCCCAAATCCTTCATGGTGAAGCTTTTTGAAAGCCACTCTTTCGTTATTTGTAATGTGGGGATGTCATTTCCTATTAACAATATGCCATCTACATAAATTACCAGGAAGACGACATTACTCCCACTAACCTTCTTGTAAACACAAGGTTCATCCTCGTTCTTGATAAAACCGTTACTCTTAACGGCTTCATCAAAACAAATATTCCAACTCCTTGATGCTTGCTTTAGCCCATATATCGACCTTTGAAGTTTGCATACCATATGCTCCTGATCTTTGATTTCAAAGCCCTCAGGTTGTGTCATGTACACTTCCTCCTTCAAGAACCCATTCAAGAAGGCGGTCTTGACATCCATTTGCCAAATTTCATAGTCGTGATATGCCGCTATTGCAAGCATGATCCTAATAGATTTGATCATGGCAACATGCGAGAAAGTCTCATCATAGTCAACTCCTTGTCTTTGACGATACCCTTTCGCAACCAACCTAGCTTTGTAGGTCTGAACGTTGCCATCTGCATCAGTCTTTCTTTTAAAGACCCATTTGTTACCGATAGGAACTATTCCTTGCGGTTTAGGAACCAAGGTCCATACCTTATTTTGATACATCGAATCCATTTCAGATTCCATGGCTTCAAGCCATCTTGAAGAGTCAACATCCTTGACTACCTCTTCGTAGTTACTTGGTTCATCATCCTCGATGGTTTGCTGATTCTCAATCACAAACCCATACCTCTCAGGTGGATGGATGACCCTCGTTGACCTACGGAGTTGTGTGTTTACTTCTCCATTGGAGAACGTCGCCTGCGGAGCAGACTCGGGTTCCTCAATCTATTCATGTGGTTCTTGAACTTCTTCAAGATCAATCTTACTCCCACTGGCTCCTTGAGAGATCAAATCCTTCTCAAGGAACTCAGCATTTTTTGACACAAACACCTTGTGTTCATCCATGGAGTAAAAGTAGTATCCCTTAGTATCTTTGGGATACCCCACAAATAGACATTTAGTCCTCTTAGCACTAAGCTTGTCTGATGCCAACGCTTTGACATAAGCTGGCGATCCCCATACCCTGAGGTAACTCAGGTTGGGTCTCTTACCATTCCATATCTCATATGGTGTGGTCTGAACAGATTTAGACGGTACCTTATTTAGAAGGTATGCCGCTGTGTCTAAGGCATATCCCTAAAACGATTTTGAAAGTTGAGTCTTACTCATCATAGACCTGACCATGTCTAACAAGGTCCTATTTCTCCTTTCGGAGACACCATTTTGGTGTGGTGTGTAAGGTGCAGTAAACTGCGAGAGAATTCCATTTTCTCTCAGATAATCCTGAAACTCATGGCTCAGATATTCACCACCACGATCTGATCGTAATGTCTTAATCATCTTGCCACGTTATTTCTCTACTTCATTCCTAAACTCCTTGAACTTTTCAAAGGCTTCAGATTTATATCTCATTAGGTACACGTACCCAAATCTTGATTTGTCATCAGTAAAGGTGATGAAATATGAGTATCCTCCTCTAGCCTCTATAGACATTGGCCCACAAACATCAGTGTGAATGAGTTCTAATAACTCACTAGCCCTATGACTCTCAAGCCCTTTGGGCTTGTGACAAGTCATTTTCCCAGCTAGACAAGATTCACATTGTCCATAGGATTCCAAATCCATGGAATCTAGGTATCCATTTGCATGCATCCTAGACAATCTTGTTTCGTTTATATGCCCTAGTCTACAATGCCAAAGATAAGATTGATTATCTATCCTAGGTCGTTTCACGGCTATATTGAGCACTTCAGTTCTCATTTCCAGAACATACAATCCATTTATTAAAGAAGCAGTACCATAAACAATATCATTCGAAATGATAGAAAATGTACCATTCTTAATACTAAAAGTAAAACCATCTTGTTCTAAACAAGAAATAGAAATAATGTTTCTAGAAATGTTTGGAACATAAAGACAATTATTCAAATGCAATAAAAGGCCCGTAGGCAAAATAAGGTCGGCATCTCCAACAGAATGATCAACAACCCTTGCTCCATTGCCAACGCGGAGGTCCACCTCGTTTCTCTCCAATCTCCTTGGGCTCTTAAGCACCTGCAACATATTGCAGATATGAGAACCACAACCGTTATCCAATACCCATGAGGTAGGATTAGCACAAGAATAATTTATCTCAATCATGAAAGTACCCGAGGTAGAAGCATCACCATGCTTCTTGTCCTTGACACTCTTCAGGTAGTCTGGACAATTCCTCTTCCAATAGCCTTTCTTGCCACAATGGAAGCACTCAGCATCGCTTTTGTCCTTGGATGCACTCTTACCCTTCTTTTTGCCTTTCTTCTTCTTGGGTTTTCCTTTGGGTTTAAGGGAGTCTCCTTTCGCAGGCTCCTTGCCCTTACCTTTTGCCTTGCTAGGCCCACCAATTAGAAGAGTATGTGTCCTATCCTTCTTGATAGACACTTCAGCAGTTGTTAACATGCTTAACAATTCAGGCAAGCTCACAAGCATCCCATGCATGTTGTAATTCATAATGAATTGACTGAAGGAAGGTGAAAGCGAGGTCAGGACTAAGTCATTACTTAGCTCGACATCCATCACGAAGCCTAGATTTCCTAGCTTCTCAATGAGCCCGATCATCTTAAGAACATGACTGCTCACAGACATGTTCTCAGACATCCTCCATGAGAACAATTCTCTAGAGGCCTCATACCTCTCATGTCTGCCTTTAATGTCATACAACTCCTTGAGATGTAAGACAATAGAGGGAGCATCCATATGCTCATGCTGCTTTTGCAGTTCAGGCGACATGGATGCCAACATGATGCAGACAGTCAACACATTGTCATCCATGTGCTGTTTGTGGGCCTTGAAATCAAATTCCGCGAACCCATCTTCCCCTTCCCTAGGAGCTACGGGTAATGCAACATCCAGGACATAAACTATTTTTTCGGCCCTAAGAACAATTCTTAAGTTTCGATACCAGTCCATAAAGTTTGAACCGGTCAGTTTGTTCGTATCGAGTATTGAGCGCAGTGACAGTGGATTAGTCATACTAAAAACTGAAAAAGATGTAAAGATGATTTAATTAATATATTTAGACATGTTGTATAAACAAATTATTAAAACATTAAATAATTTGCCCCTCCCACTATTTTATCTAAGTCAATGACCCTTCTCATTTGACTTAGGGTTAATCTACTTTTAGATTTTACCTTAGTGAGATTAAGAGTGCGATTATCTATTTTAACCCCCGTCTGTGACCGTAAGATTAATTTAAATAATGGGTTGATCCTCATCAACAATATCTCATACCATATCTTAACATTAGGTTGAAAACTCCTTGTCACTTAGTGGTGCATCTCATGCAACCAACCTAGCATTATTACCCTAAGCACATAAGCCCAGCTGAGCCTGCAACTTATGTCTCAGTTAAGTGTTAACTAGCACCCTAAGTGTCTAACACTTCTAATACTACTCTTACTCAATGAAACAGTGGGTCCCAACTAAGTTGTGGAGCACCACTATGTAGAGGAGGTTCGAGTAATATTGGTGGTAGGAGGTAATCATATGCTTAATAATTTATTCCTTTAAGGGTTCCTTTTATTTGGGGTTTATTAGGTCTTATCAAACGCATTTATATTATTATCATGCTAGTCGTTATCCTATGTCAAACATCTATCGGATTACACTAGTCGTAATTGGACATGCATAATAATACATACAGACACGATTTGTCCAATTCATGCATACTAGTCGTTCAAAACATAAAAGCATACATGCATATAAAACAGTTTTATTTGAGATGGTTATGGTGCTCGTGCATTTGTCCATCTTGCATTTCAAGCATCGGCTCCTCGTCGTCTATACGCCACTAGCCTAATTCTCAAATTACATATAATTAAAGAAACTCCAAAACATCTTTGGAGGGACAAATAATAAAAATTCAAAATTCAAAATTCAAATTACAATTCTAATTAAAATAGAGCAAAATTACACATTAATTTAAAATTTGAAATTCGAATTTCGGGCACCATGACCATCCCCTTCCAAATTGCACTTGAAAATTTAAACAGCTTGTAAGCACATAATATCAAATATTATATAAATATTTCCTCACATATATTTTGATAATTTAACAATTAGATATCAAAACAAGAATCAAAATTCAAAAATTTTCTATTTTTCTCCCAATGGTCGAATTTTGCATCTTTATGCATAATCCAAATCTTTGTCAAATCTTTCTCAAATATCACAAAAATTAAACCATTTATTCAACCATAACTCATATGGCCGAACCATACATCATCATATACAAAATTTTTATTAAATAAAATCATGGAGAAAATAATGCATTTGAATATTCACATCATGGCAGAATCATATTCCCTTTTCAAAAAAATGTTTCTTTTGAAAACTTTCACAAAGAATCAAAACAAACAAAACCATGAGGTCATGTAGATATATGAACACCATAATCATATTAAACATGTTCATAAAAAAAATCCACATGCAAAGAATTAATCTTTAACAAAAAGACCTTTTGACCGTGAGAAAATTAATTTCACAAACAAAGTATCATCACCCGCTGATGGTAAAGCGACCGGGCTCTGATACCACTTGAAAGTAAAATAACCTTGAAGGTCGTAGCATGTGAGAGGGAAAAACAAAATTTTTCATATGCGGAATTACACATGCAATCAAGAATCATGCTTTGTGGCATGTGATGTTACCTTTGTTTGTGAGTTCAAAACTCCAAGACGATCAGTGTTAGGTTTGAAGGGTTCAAACCCTCTAACGTTGATCCACACCACCCACGTCAAGATGCAAGAACGCTTTCTTGAAAGCCACCAATTACCCACCACAGAGAGGCTTGCTATGCGCTCAATAGGTGAAGAAGGAGGCTAGGTATATGTGTTTAGAAGAGTGAAGTCTCCAGCATGAAAACTTCACAAGGGTGGGAATGGTATATAGAAGAATTGGCTAGGTTCTTTTGAAAAATCTTAAGGAGGAACTCACCAACTAGGCGCACAAGAGAGGGAGAGAATTGGTGTATCAAATCATAAGTTTTACTTTACTTATAATGAAAGTGGCGCACAAGTGAGTGAGACAAAGGTGGAATTGTTGCAATTCAAAAATCCCAACAACCTCTCCTTTGAATCCTCATAAGACTAGGTTATCTAGTGAAAATTCTGAACCAATGGTCATCATATGACCACCAATTCATGCGCCCCTATTCAGCCCAAAAAGGGTTCAGATACATTTGAGCTGTTGCATTCAAGTTTGAACAACCTAGCTCACTGATTCTCTCAACAACCAAATCTGATTGGAGCTTGTTGGTTTGACAAGATGACAATCATCGCCCACCAAAATGGCGCCCCAAATCAGCCCTTGGAGATCTCCATAGATCTTATCTTGATACAAGGGATTTGTTCCAACAAGATCTCTGATAACTCATATTTTGTTACACTTATTTAGTACTCTTGGTTGGTATTTTTATGATTTATTTGAATTAAATAAAGGTCTTTTGGGTCAATTCACAATTCTAGATTTTAGTTGGATTTAATTGATTTTCGTCATAATTTTCCAGATTTACACTACTTCCGTATTTTTACCATATCTCACTCTACAGATGTCCGATTGACTCCGTTCTTGTTTCTTTTTGCAGCTAACAGATAGGGCTACAATCGCTATTTTAGCTACTGAAGCCCAATTCGAACGGTAAGATGGTCGAAACTTGATCTCAAGATGACGTGTTTTGCTGGAATTTTATTTTGACGTTTGAACTTGTAATTCACATTAGGACCCAATGTGTTTAGGGCCCAAGGCCATGTTTTATTATTTTATTTTATTTTATTTTATGTTTGGGCTGAAGCGGTGAAACCCTAGCCGTTCTGCGTGACGACTATTTAAGGGAGACCTTAGGAAACCCTTCAGCGGTCAGTTTTCTACAACAGAAAAGTTCTCTCTGAGTTTTTATTCAATTCTGTTCTTCATCTTTTTCTTCATCTTCTTTTTATTTTGATCATGTTTACCTTAGCCATGCGAGGCTGAACCTTTTAATCAACCTAAGGGTAATGGATTCCATGGATTAATCTTGAGGATCTGCGTTTATTTCAAATCAGTTTTGTTTCCCTTCCCAACTCAGATTGATATCGTGCGATTGTGGATATTCAATCTGAGATTCGCGATTGCAATTATGGAAGGGGATTAATCATCAGAATTGATGATTAGGTTGATTGACCCTATGATCTTAAATCAAGCGGGCTGATACTCTGCGATTGTATGAGTAGAAGCATCGTCTTTGATTTAAGGTCATAGGGTCAATCAACCTAATCATCAAATCTGATGATTAATCCCTTTCCATAATCGCAATCGCGAACCTCAGATTGAATACCCACAATCGCACGATATCAATCTGAGTTGGGAAGGGAAACAAAACTGATTTGAAATAAACGCAGATCCTGAAGATTAATCCATGGAGTCCATTACCCTTAGGTTGATTAAAAGGTTCTTAGCCTCGCATGGCTAAGGTAAACATGATTAAAATAAAAAGAAGAGGAAGAAAAAGATGAAGAACAGAATTGAATAAAAACTCAGAGAGAACTTTTCTGTTGTAGAAAACTGACCGCTGAAGGGTTTCCTAAGGTCTCCCTTAAATAGCCGTCACGCAGAACGGCTAGGGTTTTACCGCTTCAGCCCAAACATAAAATAAAAGCTGAATAAAATAAAATAAAACAATAAAACATGGCCTTGGGCCCTAAACACATTGGGTCCTAATGTGAATTACATGTTCAAACGTCAAAATAAAATTCCAGCAAAATATGTCATCTTGAGATCAAGTTTCGACCATCTTCCCGTCTGAATTGGGCTTCGGTAGATGAAATAGAGATTGCAGCCCTATCTGTTAGCTGCAAAAAGCAATAAGAACGGAGTCAATCGGACATCTGTAGCGTGAGATATGGTCAAAATACGGAAGTAGTGTAAATCTGAAAAATTATGACGAAAATCAATTAAACCCAACTAAAATCTAGAATTGTGAATTGACCCAAAAGACCTTTATTTAATTCAAATAAATCATAAAAATATCAACCAAGAGTACTAAATAAGTGTAACAAAATATGAGTTATCAAATTCCCCCACACTTATCTTTTTGCACTCCTGGGCAAAAACAAACTAAAATTGAAAGCAAAGACTAAAATCAACCAATCCTTTCTAACAACTATGAAGCATACAGAAAATATACAAAGATCACAAGTCTTCCACAGGTAAATCAATCAGGACAGAAATTCTCTAATCTCAAATCACAAGACCTGCTAACTTCAACTGCAACTGCCAACTGCACAAAAATGGTTCCTCACAAGATGCTCTCAATTTTTCTCTCAAGTGTATCAGTTAATTCAGTAAATCACTCAAATCAACTCAAGAAAATCATCCTACCATAGGCTTGCTCAAGTTCTACTTCTCCACTGCTCATAACACATGCATGCACAAATCAAGAGGGCTTATGCAGGGTTGTAATGGGGCTGAGGTAAAGGTATGGATGAATATGGAAGAGAAAGCTAAACACCCCAGAAATTCACACAGAGCAAAAGTTAAGAACGAAACTAAGAACATAAAACAACGATGCTGAAAAGATAAAAACATTTTTTTTGTTGTTGTTTTTGTTGTTGTTTTTTTTTGTTGTTTTTTGTTGTTGTTGTTTTTTTTTGTTTTTGTTTTTGAAGAAGTAAAACCACATAGCAGAAATGAATCTCTTTATCTTGAGCTTTTGCTGCTTGCTTTTTAGACTGAGTGGCTCTTTGAGGAAAAGGTAACGGGATGTGGACATCAGAAGTATCAGTATTTTGCTTCCTTGAACCAGTGTCACCTCCTCGAGATGACTTAACAGCAGATTGGTTTGGTTCCTCCAGTTGCTTGCCAGACCGCAGAGAGATGGCACTAACATTGCTGGTTCCCTTTGGATTTGGAACTGTCTGTGATGGAAGGGAGCTACCACTTGCTTGTTGATTCTGACTCATTGATGTTGCAAGTTGGCCAATCTGTGTTTGCAGATTCTGGATGGAAGACTCAGTCCTCTGCTGGAATTGCAGATTGTTAGTTGCCATCTGCTTCACTAAATCCTCCAAAGAAGGGCCATTGCTACTAGCTTGCTGCTGCGCTGGTGGCTGCTGCTGCATTGGCTGCTGAGGGGCAAATTGTTGAAAATTTTGCCTCTGTTGTGGAGGCACAAACTGCTGCCTCTGCTGGAATGGTGCACTTTGCTGATTCTGGCCCCACCTTAAATTTGGATGATTTTTCCAGCCAGGATTATATGTATTGGAGAAGGGATTGTTTTGCTGCTGCTGCTGGTGCTGTGGATTTCCAGGAAAAACTGCAGCAACAGACTGATCAACTTGGGAACCGCTGTCATGTAAGGAAGGACAAGCATTCGTGGGATGAGAAGGATCACAGCAAATGCCACACGGGTTGCTTGTCTGTTGAGCAGAAGGTTGCACTGTAAGGAAGGACAAGCATCCGTGGGATGAGAATGATCACAACAGATGCCACACGGGTTGCTTGTCTGTTGAGCAGAAGGTTGCACTGTCTGTGTCACTGCCAACTACCTCACCATTGATGTCAACTCATCAAGCCTGTTCTCTATTCTCTGGTTATCTGTGCTTGATGCTCCTGCTGCTGCCACTATTGGATTTTGCATTGGAGAAGTTTGCACTTGGAACACTGCACTGCTGTTTGCTCTAGTGCCAAATTGTTGAGCATTAGCAGCTATCTCAGCAATAAGCTCCTTGGACTCATTAGGTGTTTTATTGCTCAGGACTCCTCCACTAGCTGCATCCAGAAGGTTCCTATCCATAGGCAGCAGCCCTTCATAGAAGTAAACAAGCAGGAGATTGTCTGGAATTTGATGGTGTGGGCAGCTTGAACAAAGCCTTTTAAACCGCTCCCAATACTCATGCATGTTCTCTCCATTAGCTTGCCTTATGCCACTGATCTCCTTTCTGATTGAGGTGGCCCTGGATGAAGGGAAGAATTTCTCCAGAAACAATCTGGCCATGTCATTCCAGCTTACAATGGAGGAAGGTGGCAGGTAGTACAACCAGTCCTTAGCTCCACTGTCCAAAGAGAAAGGGAAAGCACACAGCTTGATTTGTTCCTCATCCACCCCTGTTGGCTTCATAGTGCTGCAGACTATATGAAATTCCTTCAGATGTTTGTGGGGATCCTCACCTGCAAGACCATGAAACTTGGGCAGTAAGTGTATTAGTCCAGACTTAAGCTCAAAAGGTACAACAGGATTAGTATAACGAATACACAAGGGCTACTCATTATCAACATTAGGAGCAGCCAATTGCTTAAGTGTTCTATCACCCATAATTTCAGAATCAAATAAACTACCAAACGAATAAACACTATGTAAAGGACTCGAACAAACAGACTCAATAGACTCAAAAGACTCAACAGACTCAACAGACTCAGACTCTAAGGTATGCTCAGGAACAGCTCTACTGTAAGTCAACCTACGAGCTCTACTAGCAGCATGCAATGATCTCTCTATCTCAGGGTCATATGCATATAAATCATCAACACTGGTATTACTCCTAGTCATGCATCATAGGCAAAAGCATACAGCGGTAAAATCACAAAACATACGATAAGTCACAAAAATTAGCCGAAAATAGCAAACAGAAGCAAAAATAAATCTATGAAAAATACCAAATGACCTCAGAATGCTATGGGACCAACTCTCCTACACTCTAATTGACCTTATGGACTCAAAAATAGAATAAATTTTTTTCAACAAATAAAATAAAATAGTAAACGAAGGAATTTGGCAAAACTAGGGCCTGATTCGTGAGGCACAACCTCACGACTTTTGACAGGGATGATTGTCTCCTTTAGCTCACCAATTTTCAGAGCGAGTTGAACAAGTTCAGAAATACCCGATACATCCTGCAACGACAAAGAAACAGCAAAAACGGTTAGTAAACGATAGAATTTTGCAAAAATAAGGGTCACCTCACACCCTTTAAGGGTGTGATTTATGCTCAGAAGGTCGAATTCCTTTGGGGAATAGAACTCCTGGAACCAATCGCTCAAACTAAAGTTTTACCGATTTCCCCAATTTTTTATTTTTTTAATATATTTTTTATTTTTTATTTTTTTTCAGAAACGAAAATTAAAGAAAAAAAGATGAAGATGAAAAAGAAGATGATCACGAATCAGAAAACGATTTAGACCGATGCAATTTCCCCGGCAGTGGCGCCAAATTTGACACGAGCTGTTGAACTCGCGCAAATTAAAAATTATTTCTTAAGGGTTCAGAAAATTTGTAGTAAAGTGGAAACCCTAAGTCGTCTCTCTCAAGGAAATTGCTTGGGTAGAAATCGTTTATCAAAACAGAAATTAAAAAGGGGGGGTTTTTGGATTTTGGTTGAATAATTAAAAAGGCAGAATATGAATTAAAAATAACCAACCTAAGGTTTGGGATCCATGGACGTCTTTCCTCGGATAAGAAGATATCAGAATCGTGATTGATTTGTCAATCGGATCAGAATCCTTATTTCCAATTGACAACCCTCTCTAAGCGATCGCTTAGCATTTGATCAAAGACGATGCTTCTACTCATACAATCGCAGAGTATCAGCCCGCTTGATTTAAGGTCATAGGGTCAATCAACCTAATCATCAAATCTGATGATTAATCTCTTTCCATAATCGCAATCGCGAACCTCAGATTGAATATCCACGATCGCACGATATCAATATGAGTTTGGAAGGGAAACGAAAACTGATTTGAAATAAACGCAGTCCCTCAAGACTAATCCATGGAATCCATTACCCTTAGGTTGATTAAAAGGTTCTTAGCCTCGCATGGCTAAGGTAAACATAATTGAAATAAGAAGAAGAAGAAGAAAAAGATGAAGAACGCAATTGAATAAAAACTCAGAGAGAACTTTTCTGTTGTAAAAACTGACTGCTGAAGGGTTTCCTAGAGTCTCCCTTAAATAGCCGTCACGCAGGACGGCTAGGGTTTCATCGCTTCAGCCCAAACATAAAATAAAAGCTGAATAAAATAAAATAAAACAATAAAACAAGGCCTTGGACCCTAAACACATTGGGTCCTAATGTGAATTACAAGTTCAAACGTCAAAAAAAAAATTCCAGCAAAACACGTCATCTTGAGATCAAATTTCGACCATCTTCCCGTCCGAATTGGGATTCAGTAGCTGAAATAGAGATTGTAGCCCTATCGGTTAGCTGCAAAAAGCAACAAGAACGGAGTTAATCGGACATTTGTAGAGTGAGATATGGTCAAAATAAGGAAGTAGTGTAAATCTGGAAAATTATGACGAAAATCAATTAAACCCAACTAAAATCAGCTGAAATAGAGATTGTAGCCCTATCTGTTAGCTGCAAAAAGCAATAAGAACAGAGTCCATCGGACATCTGTAGAGTGAGATATGGTCAAAATAAGGAAGTAGTGTAAATCTGGAAAATTATGACGAAAATCAATTAAACCCAACTAAAATCTAGAATTGTGAATTGACCCAAAAGACCTTTATTTAATTCAAATAAATCATAAAAATACCAACCAATGAGTAGAAGCATCGTCTTTGATCAAATGCTAAGCGATCGCTTAGAGAGGGTTGTCAATTGGAAATAAGGATTCTGATCCGATTGACAAATCAATCACGATTCTGATATCTTCTTATCCGAGGAAAGACGTCCATGGATTACTAAGGTTCTAAACTTAGTAATTGTTGGAGTCAAGGGAGCCATAGGAATATGGGAACTTGTGAGCCATTAAAGTCCATGAGCCGAGGAATCAGAGTTGGCAGTGAAAAGACCTAAACAAATTCAGAAGGGTTAAGTCTTGAGTGGAGAATATAGTCATTTAAGAATGGAACAGTGGATCTGTTCCTTGAGTTAAAAACTATTTTTATCCCTCCATTTTGTTGTCTCTTAAATATTGTTATTTTGTAGTTATTTTCTGTCATCAATCTTGAGATTACAACACCAAAACTCCAATGAATATTGTCGTTCCTTCTATCATCAAGAAGGATTTGATATATAATGACACGAGGAGCTGTTTGAAGTCAGATTGAACCTGCTATCCTTGAGGAACGTTGTCAAGATAGTAGGGAACGTTTGACCAAACAGATCAAATACTATCTTTTCTTTTCATTTTAATTCTTTTTAAAACACTTTAAGGTATTATTTAGAGTTCTATCCTTGTGGGAACGATAATCTGGGCATTAATAGTCCTATTTATTACTTGATGTGTGCACTTACGCACTTGGGTTGAAGTCAAGAGAACGAATGTGTTTTCTCTTGATGAACTGAATTAAGGGAACGTCCTTTAAAAGAACATTTAAGCAACCAACAAGTTCACACCCAACAGCAGCCAACTCCAGATCATGAGTCGGGTAATTCTTCTCGGGAGACTTTAACTACCTCGAAGCATAAGCAACAACTCTACAAGTCTGCATCAACACACAACCCAGCCCCTTCTTAGAAGTATCGCAATATAGCTCAAACTGTTCCGCAGGATCAGTAAGGATCAACACTGGTGCAGTTGTCAATTTCTCCTTCAAATCCTGAAAGCACTCCTCACACTCGTGAATCCACACAAATGGAGTCTCCTTTCGGGTAAGGCAAGTAAGTGGCAATACCATCTTGGAGAATCCCTCAATGAGCCTCCTATAGTAGCTTGCGAATCCCAAGAAACTCCTCACTTCTGTAACTATTTTGGGTCTCTCCCAATCCAACACTGCCTCTATTTTGTTTGGGTCTACTGCCATTCCTCTTGCAGTAATGACATGCCAAAGAAATTTTGCTGAAGTGAGCCAAAACTCACACTTCTAAGGCTTTGCATAAATTTTCTTCTCCTTCAGTACCTGCAGTACAATCCTCAAGTGCTCCTCATGTTCCTCCCTGCTCTTGGAGTAAATCAATATGTCGTCAATGAAGACAATCACAAAATGATCCAAGTACGGCTGAAAAATACGGTTCACGTAATCCATGAATATTGCTGGTGTATTGGTGAGTCCATACAGGATCGCTAATACTCATAATGATCGTATCTCAAATGAAACGCAGTCTTGGGAATATCCTCCGGCTTAACCCGGATCTAATAGTATCCGGACTGAAGATCAATCTTTAAGTATACACAGGCACCCCTGAGTTGATCCAAAAGATCATCAATACGCGGGAAGGGATACTTGTTCTTGATTGTCACCTTATTCAACTGCCTGTAATCGGTGCACGATCGCATGCTTCCATCTTTCTTCTTGACAAAGATGATCGGTGCTCCCCATGGAGACACACTAGGTCGGATGAAAGTTCTTCTTGGAAAGATCCTCAATATGCTTCTTCAATTTTGGTAACTCATGTGGAGACATCCGATATGGAACTAATGAAATAGGCCCCACACCAGGTAAAAGATCAATAGAGAACTCTATCTCTCGTTGTGGCAGAAACTCAGGAAACACCTCAAGGAATTACCTCACCACAGGAATGCCGGTAATATCCTCATGTGTCCCACTCACCAAACCTCTACGCCAAAGATTGTTCCTCGTCGGTTACTAGGGCTGCAGCGGTTCAAGCAGCCCCTCTACAGATGGTTCCTGTTCCACCTACAGCGACACCCATGGTAGCACCAGTTATGGGACGTGTGTACGCTCTTGATCGCCAGCAGTCGGATAGAGCTCCGAACCTTGTGAGAGGTACTGTTTGTTTCTATTGGTGGTTGTGACATGGATATGTTGTTTGACTCTGGGGCCATGCATTCTTTTATTGCGGATCCGATTGCTATAGGGCTAAATTTGTCTATGTATGAGCTTTCTCCACCTTTGAGGGTTACTACCGCTACAAAGCATTGAGGATCTGACAAGGTTCGGAGCTCGGTCCGACTGCTGCCGATCCAAAGTGTAAACTCACCCCGTGGCAGGTGGCACAACAGGTGCCATTGTAGGTGGAAGGGGAACCATCTGTAATGGAACTGCTCAAACTGTTGCAGCTCTTGCCGTCAACCACAGACACTCTCTAGCATAGTGGCCCTCCTTGCCACACTGGAAACATATAGTCTGACCGGTAGCACACGGCCCCAAATGAACCCTCCCACATTCCGTGCATCTGGGAGTAGAAGGTCTTGTTGTACTCCCTTGAGTGGAAGTCCTCTTGAACTGATTTGGCGCTTGCCTAGCCACCAACTACTTCCCGTTTCCTTTTCCAGCAAACTTTCTGTCTTTCCAGGAAGTGGAACTACTCGTTACCTTCGTCTCAGCAATCTTGGCCCTCTTGGCCTTACTCGTGATACAGACATCCTCGATGTCCCGACACTGCTGCACCAGTGTCCCAAAATCTCTCGAAGCCGCTCCAGCAAGAGGAATAACTATCTCCTCGCTAAGTCCCCTACGGAACTTAGCAGCCAAGAAGGTCGGAGTAGGCATAGCCATCCTAAAGTGTGCAAACTTTACCATCTCATTAAACTTTTCCAGGTACTCGTCAACAGACAACGAACCCTGCACCAACCTGTCGAACTCCCCCTGCTTCATCTCCTGCACATCATAAGGGAAGTACCGACCAAGAAAGAAATCCTCGAAGAATGGCCATGTCATAACATGACCCTGCATCTCAAAAGCATGAGAGGTGTTCATCCACCACTCCTAGGCATCACCCTCTAGCATATACGTAGCGAACATCAGCTTCTGCAAATCAGTACACTGCATGACCCGGAAGATCTTGTCCAACACCTGTAGCCATCTCGCCGCAGTAATAGGATCATAAGAACCATCAAATGTAGGTGGCTTATGCTTGCGAAAAGCATTAAGCCGACGATCAATCACATCACGGTCTTCAACAGGCTCCAAGTAGGGTTCCATCACCCAAGTAGGGAAGCATCGTCTTTGATCAAATGCTAAGCGATCGCTTAGAGAGGGTTGTCAATTGGAAATAAGGATTCTGATCCGATTGACAAATCAATCACGATTCTGATATCTTCTTATCCGAGGAAAGACGTCCATGGATTCCAAACCTTAGGTTGGTTGTTTTTAATTACGAATTTTTCATCCAATTTTATCTTCTGCTTTTTTTTTAATTATTAAACTGAAATCAAAACAAACCCCCCTTTTATTTTCTGTCATCATAAACGATTTTTGCCCAAGCAATTTCCTTGAGAGAGACGACTTAGGCTTTCCACTTTACTACAAATTTTCTGAACCCTAAAAGAATTAATTTTTAATTTGCGCGAGTTCGACAGTTCGTGTCAATCTCATCTTATTCTTTTGTTATGAAACAACTTTCACAGCCAATTCAAATTCGAATTCAAACGTTCAAACATTTAAATTCTAAATTCAAATTTCAAATTTCAAATTCAAATTCAAATTTCAAAATCAAAATTCAAATTTCAAAATTCAAATTCAAAATTCAAATTTCAAAATTCAAATTTCAAATTTCAAATTCAAAATTCAAATTTCAAATTTCAAATTCAAAATTCAAAATTTAAATATTTGATAATTAATTTAACTAATTAAATTAATTAGTAATGTCTTGGACCATCCAAGCCCATTAACAATACCATGCGCCCTCTCCCTCTTAGGTGGGCTTCCAAACTTCATCTTGGGCTAACAATCATTATTAGGCCCAATACCTTTAATGCTATATCATCATGACATTAAGGTGTCAGTGTGTGACCCATTAGGTTCAACATAGCCACTGACATAAATGGGCTCGGGCCCAACAAGCCCACAACTCATTTAATGACAACACAGAGCACTAGCAATGCTTTGTTGCCCCAGAGCTAGTTAGATTAATTACTTGATCATCCTATTACACATATTTTGTTGCCGTATGTATTTCTTTTCGTCTCGGTTATCTTCCCATAAAACCTAGGGTAAGGAAGTGTATCAACCCTTGCAGTTTAGGGTAAGGTTTATTCGAAATAGGGAATCTTCAATTTACTGACTCTAAAGGCAGATCATCTCATGATCTCTTTTACTATGCATAGATTCCCGAGTCCCTGTAAATGTCATCCTGATTTCTCCGATTTACAGATAACCTAATCTCTCACAGAGATTTGATGAATTCCTTCAGTTTATCACCCTAGCCCTGTGCTCTTTCAGGACAAGCCCAACAGTATACCTATGAGTCTCTATGTTTCAGGCAGATGAGGTATACAGCCAAAGCATGCCTTCTAGAACACAGTCTAGGTAATAACTTCTGGTCTAAGGAAAGACATACCAAATATAAAGAGACTACTGTAATGATACTCTCTGTGAGATTTCCTCATAGAGTCTCTTTTGTGGGTCTGTTCAGTGCGAGCTATACCCTTATAGATCCACCCACGACTTTAGCTAAGACATCTCCATATCTATAGCTCATGAGGTCTTTACCTTGCATCCCAATACAAGTAGATAAGTCGTGCTAGTCTTACCCGAGATCACTGATCCCCATTCTCAGTGTCTCTAGACTAGGAACATAAAATTAGGAATAAATATCCAGTATTCTTGAATCCTCATGATCGTGATCTCATCACAGATACTCAAGAGATACCTATTTTATTCCAAGGGGTTTATCCAGTTACTCATATAAAATATTAACAGTAATATTGAGACAAAATATGAAACACGATATATAGTGTTTTTATTTGTTTACGACAATACAAAGGTCCACATATGTCCCACTTGGCCTAGAGCCAATTAGACCTAAGTCGTATACCCAAAGCCTCATAATGACTATCATGTTTTCTCTGAGAAACAACCTTTGTCAGAGAATCGGCTAGGTTATCATCTGTGGTAAATATAATCCATCTTTACATCCATCCTATCAAGGATTTCTCTAATCAGGTGATATCTGCGGAGCACGTGCTTAGATCTTTGATGAGACCTAGGTTCCTTTGAATGTGCAATGGCTCCAGTGTTGTCGCAAAGCAACTGTATGAGCTCATCCACGCTTGAACCACCCTAAGTTCAGATATGAACTTCTTGATCCACACGGCCTCCTTAGCGGCTTATGAAGCAGCTATATATTCAGCTTCTGTCGTTGAATCTGCTGTTGTCTCCTGCTTGGAACTCTTCCAAGATACTGCCCCACCATTTAAGGTGAATACGAACCCTGACTGTGACTTGCAGTCATCTTTGTCACTCTGAAAGCTGGCATTAGTGAACCCTTTCATTGTTAGCTCATCAACCCCACCATAGACTAGAAAGGCATCCTTAGTTCATCACAGATACTCAAGAGATACCTATTTTATTCCAAGGGGTTTATCCAGTTACTCATATAAAATATTAACAGTAATATTGAGACAAAATATGAAACAGGATAAATAGTGCTTTTATTTATTTGCGACAATACAAAGGTCCACATATGTCCTATTCTAATTAAAATATTGTCTCTAGGACATCCATATACTAACACGACCCAACCCCCCAACGTGCTTACTTTTGGGAGCGACCGTGCCGCCCCATTTTGGGTGCGACTGATTGCTACATATTCATAAATAGATTTCAAATTGTTATAATTTCATAATTATTTATTTAAATTGCAATATTTTTAAATTTTTACCCTCTTCCTCATTTTTCGCCTGCTTCTCGTTGAATGTTTGATTGATAAATATGTTTTAAATAAATATATTTCTTGGATCATAGTCCTCTTTTTTGCCGTAAGAGACATTTAAAAAATTTGGTGGTAAACCAATGGAATTAGACCACGTATAAGAATTGGACCAATTCTGGATTTTATCTTTTATTTAATTACACAAATATATATATATTTTTTACTGCAAATTAGGTTAGTTGAATTTATATAAATCTCACTTACATTCCCTTTAAAAAAATAAAAAATAATAATAACAAAGGAAAAACTTCAATTTGCTTTATTATTTTGTTTTTTATGATAGTTGTAACAGTCTGTTGTATACCGATATTGTTAACATTGATTATGATATTAAACGCAGTCACAATCACAACAGTTCATTTATAAAAATGTGAGTAAACTTTTTTCTTTTCATTACGTAAGCATTTAAAACAATTATAAAACGCAATGAGTAAAAGTTGTGATCATAATTGAAAAATAAATGCGGAATAATAATAATAATTGCCTAACTATCATATAATACTTCTCTCAAGTCACTAAGTTGTTCCATAAATCCACTTAGCCAAAATCTCACTTTTACGGTTTTTACCTATCCGAATATGGTTCAGTCTTTTAGACACTGCAGAAAATTCGTGTGTCGCGAACCTCTCATCTTTTATTATGTTATTCTAGACTTAATTATCTTTCCATCAAGATATCACACGCTCCATAAAGTTCTCGTTTGCTCTGGTTATCACCGTTTGAAGTTGGACAAGCAAAACTGCCAGCCAACGTCAAACAGGGCACCAAACAGCCTCTATTCTTTGAATGATTTTGGACAAACTACTCCACCAATTGCTCTCAAACTTTTAAACAATAAATTAGACACCTCAAGATTCAGTTTGACATATCATGAGACTAATTTTACCAATAATTGAGGTGGGAATAAATTCCCCCAAAACAGTACCCGACAGCCCCATGTGCAGGGCAATTCAGAACAGTCCTCACTCTTCTGCCTCTACAGGTCTGCGTACAAATCCACTGGCTACCAAATTTTGACACAACATATTTGACATCTCAATCTTCAAAATGATGTATGGAACGTTCCTATTAGACTTCCATGGAGGGATATATGTTCTTCCAAAGTTCATCCAAACTCTGCCATTTTCTAGAAATTTCGACGGCATCTCCTTTGTTTATTCAACCTATCCCACTTTATAAAAAGTGTGTTAACTATCATCAATGGTACCTAATAATCAAGGGTGGTACTCAAGGACCAGCAATGCCTTGGTGCTCTTACAACCCATCACAATTTATATCAATTTACTCAATTTCAATCACTTTGATCCAATTGCATGTATTCTTTAAACATACACATAATTCATCAACTAAAATAGGCCTATTGCCCTTTCATCATACATCATTCTTCAATATTACACAAGGTTCAATATTTATAAATTACAATTCCTCCAATGAAACATAATACAATTAAATCTCCAATTACAACATAATAAATCCTCAAAATAAAACATGGCTAATCATCAACTAAACTTAGACAAAATATGGCATGAACAAAGATGACAATATGCATAATCCTATATTATCATACAATGTTCATGCCCTAAGTCTAGCCTATGCCACAAAGGCCTCAAAATGCAAAAAGGTGTATAATCTCCAATGCTCATCCTATGAGCCTCTTGCCCACGACTCCTGCCCCACTTCTACTACCTCAAATAAAGTCCTGAAAATGGGATGAGATATACGAATATATCTCAGTAACCGAGAGGTTCTGGATATTACTCCGCCCAGATGTACATCAACAATATATTACAACAACCAAAAAGGGATAAAGCAAGGGATTTAGTGAAGTAGGGAAGCATAGGGAGTAAAAATACGATGACGCTGGAATAGTCAATGCCAAAGCCACGCAACATCTGGCCTATTGGCCTCGGCATATAGCCTACGGGTTCTCATCCAAGGAAGTGTTCCCATAACATCAACCAAGGCACCCTCCATCCATATACACCCGAGACTTTCCTAGAGTGCTCCTTAATAGATGACACCCCATGAACCCAGGTCAACTGGAACTCCCTCGTGGAGACCTATCCAGTGGAAGTCCGTAATGCCCGAAGGCAACAGTCTACTGGCCAGAAACACGGTACATCCTATGTACCCACTAAACATACACCTCCAACCATTACCCCCAAGGGGCATGGTGGAGCACAGACGAGGACTAACCCCAGTACCAAGGGATTACCTGATGGAAGCTCCCTCTCTAGGTAGCTCCAATTCAATATGCCACTAAGCTCGGTCCCACAAGAAATGCCTACACATAGGCCATTCTCATTTCAATTATAATCAACCGAGACATATACATGATTAGTTAAGTATTCGAGCATTTACACATAACCACTTACCACAATCCTTTTGGTCAAGACCAAAGGCAACCCACCAAGCTCAATACTCCAAGTTTACGTCCATGGGAGGCAACCTACAATGATCACACAAGGATCATCAACACACGGTGCAACCAACCAAAATTACAAAGCACCAAAGTCCACCCCCCCTCCCCTACATGTATAGGTTCAGCCAAATGGCCCAAAATTACCAACCATTTTCTTAATTTTATTTCAAGATTCCCATGGCTTCAGAAGCTCAACCCAACACCAATCCAAACCCTATATTCCATCACAACACCATTTTCCCTATTTATGCCATTCTTGGTCGAATGCATACACACACACACTTAATAATTTTTCTTCCAATTCAATGCATCAACTCAACATAGAACCAAATTAAACTTAGCTCAAAGCTTCAAAATACCAATTGCATGAATCTTGCATCATCGAACCCTTTATGCCCTCAAATGGCTGAATTCTACATACATGGATACCAAAGGATTTCTAACTCATTTCAACACTTCCACACATCATAAAATCCTATAATCAATTCATACAAATACTCCACAACTTAATTACACAATCATACAACATATCAATTTCACAAGTCTTAGATTTTCCACTTCAAAATTTCCTAAGTTATTCAAATATTTCCTCAATAATTTTTATGAGTTCAATCACTATAAAACATCATTCTAAGCCACTTTTATCTAATATACATTTTTAATTTGAGCTCTCTAACTACATCAATCCAAGCATGCAAGCTCTAGGTCATAGATTTTAAATTCAATGATTTAACCAATGAAATATGTTGAAACTTATCCACAAGCAAGGCCTAGGACTCCTCCACACAATACCCAAGCATTGAAGGATCATTTAACTCCAAGAATATCAAAATTTCCTTCAATGGATGCGGACATGGGTGTGCTTTTTCTCCTAAATCACTGAGTTTCAAGCCCTAAAACTACCATGGTTGTGTTTAGAAGTTCCTTTACTTAAAGTTTGATATAGGACTTTGTTGATTTTGAGTGAGATTTAAGTGTGTTTGGAGGGAATGAAGTTTTGAGCAAAAACTTGCCCAAGGAAGGTAGAGGCCGCAGCTTGTGGAGAGAGAAGGAGGAAGGGCTTGCATAATACTATCAATAGGCACAAAAATTGTTATTAATAATGCCTTATTTTTCCTTCGGTCAAAACAAAATATGCTTAGATTTAAGGATATTCTTTCTAATGGGCTTCATATTGAGACTAAGACTAATGATGATAAAGAATACTTGTACCTAACCCAGATGGTTCAGGGTAGGAAACAAGTTGTTGAAAAGTTGCAATCTTTTTCATCAGGAATATTTTTCACTTAGGTAAGTCATTCTGTTGTTGCCATGAAATTGAAGTTCACGAACCCAAACGTTTTTAGGTTGTGGCATGATCGTTTAGGTAACTCGGGGTTTAATATGATGCATCGGATTCCAACACATTTAGTTAGGCATAGTTTAATAAATTATGGCATTCCCTTACCAACTAATTATGTGTGTGATGCATGTGCTGAGGGAAAATTAATCATACAACCATCTCGTACAAAAATTAGGATGAAATCTCCTACTTTTTTTAATCGCATTCAAGAAGATATATGTGGACCCATCCATCCTCCTTGTGGACCTCTTAGATACTTTATGGTCCTAATTGATGCTTCAACGCAATGGACATATGTTAGCTTATTGTCTACACGTAATTTGGCTTTTGCAAGGTTGCTCACCCAAATGATTAAATTGTGAGCATAATTCCTGGATTTCTTGATACGAAAGATTCAATTAGATAATGCTGATGAATTTACATCTAAACCTTTGATGACTACTGAAAAGTCATCAGTATAGACGTAGAGCATCTTGTACCACACACTTATACACTGAATGGGCTAGAAGAATCTTGAATTAAATGCCTTAAAATGATTGTTAGACCATTATTATTGAATGCAAAATTACCATTCATCTTATGGGGACATGCGATATTACATGTTGTAGCCCTCATCCAAACCCGACCAACATCTTATCATGAATATTCTCCTCTTCAACTTGTACGAGGATGTGAACCTGATGTATCCCATATGTGCACTTTTGGTTGTGTTATATATGTCCCTATAGCTCTCCACAATGTTCTAAAATGAGGCCTCAGAGGAGGCTGGGCTTTTACATGGGTTATGAGACCTCGTTTATAATTAAATATTTGGAGCCCTTGACGGATGACTGCCAAATGCATTTACTAATCACAAAGAAGTGACTAAGTCTCATATTCCTACAGAGGATGTACCACCTAGAGTGGAGATTCCTATAGGACAAAAGTTAGCTAAGCTAGTAAACATCAGAGGCGCGAACGACATATAGGGGCTAAAGACATAAATCCACGAAAAAGAAAAAATCAATCACCAATCGCGCCTCCTGAAGAGGTTAATCCCAAAGAAAATAAACCCAATGAAATAAGGTATGTTGCTCAATGCAACAATCCAGGGAATACGAATCCACCAAATTTAAATGTCGTGGGAAACGAGAAAGATTTGGTTGATGTTGACATAGAAGTTGTGATAAACTATGTTGATACAGGAGAAAAATATGATAAAATTACAACTGTTGTTGATGATTCATTTGCCTTCTTAGTAGCTCTTGTTGTTTAAAATATAATTTGGATCCAGACCTAGAACCTTTCAAGGATGCCAGAAGCATTTAGACAAGAAAAAATGGAAGAAGACAATTAAATAAAACTAAACTCACTTAATAAACATAGAATTTTTGGATTAATGTTAGAACGCCTAAAATTGTTAACCTTGTAGGATATAAATGGGTGTTTGTAAAGAAACACAATGAGCGTAATAGGGTAATACGCTATAAAGCGAGATTAGTTGCATGAGGGTTTTCACAGAGACCCGAGATTAATTATGATGTTACTTATTCTCACATCATGGACGATATTATGTTTTTTTACTTGATCAATATGGCAGCGAGTATGCACCTTGAGATGCATTTAATGGATGTCATGACTACATATTTATATGATTCACTTGCCATTGACATTTATATAAAAGTCCCCAAAAGTTTCCCCATACCCTATATGAACAAGAATGAAATAGTAGTATGTTTAGTATTGAGCTGCAATGATCATTGTATGGTCTCGAACAATTTGGACGTATATGGTACAACTAGTTGAAAGATTACCTCTGGAAGCAAAGGTATCTGAACAATGAGATTTTCCCTTGTGTGCTCATTAAAAAGCCTTTTAATGAGTTTGCAATTATATCGGTATATGTGGATGACCTGAATATAGTTGGAGCTCAAAAGGAGGTTGAAGAGGATCGTTCTTTCTAAAATGGGAATTTAAGATTAAAGACTCAGGTCAAACCAATTATTATCTTAGCCTATAGATCGAGCATCTCCCAAAAGGGATTTTCCTGCACCAGTCTAACTATGTAAAAAGGATATTAGAGATATTTTATATGAACAAGTGCCACCATCCAAGTACCCCAATGATAGTCCGTTCAGTCTATAAGTGCCACTTGCACCCACCCGTAGTGTCACCGTCTTGTATGACGCCACATACTCAGGCTAACCGTCTAAGTAGAAACAACACATACATATTAAAAGCCCTTGCACATAAAGCTCAACAACATTTTCAATCATCAAAGCATGTAAACACAACATGCATATAAACCATTCCCCCATGGGGTATGGTGGAACAAACAATGGCTAAACCGAGGACACAAAAGCTTACGTTGCAAGCTAGCTATCCAAGCCAAGAGTCCACACAAGCTCAAGGTCCACACACAACACAATCACAATCTGTTAGGACCAATAACAACATAAATATTTATACTCTACAAGCATACGATATAAAGACATCGCCTTTCCTTTGCATTCCAAGTCTTAAGGCTTCTCCTAAAGCCACAAGCCCTTAATCCCTTGATTCTGACTTAACTTAATCATTACAGAAGTTCAACTTCCACAATCTAGGGTCCACAAACCCATAACTCAGTTGTGTATGAACAGTACCGTTACTGTTCTCGAAAACCCAGAATATCCGGATATTTGTCGGGGCAATATCCGGATATCAATATCCGGATATCATATCCGGATATCATATCCGGATATCCAAAGACCCCATACCCGGATATCATATCCTGATATCAATATCCGGATATCATATCCGGATATTTCGCCACAGAATGCAGTTCTGCATTTCGCGAGATATCCTTCCCAAAGGTGGTTCATTTCACGATATCAGAAGCTTAAACATGCATTTCTAGGTGTGTTTAACCTCACCCAACCTTAAGTTATTAGCTTTATCTTATTACATGCATCAAGGCATCATTTTTAACCAAAGAAACTCAAGAACAAGGGTGATGATCATACCACAAGCTCAAAACAGAACAAGGAGGTGCTCTTGGAGCTCTCCCTTCAACCCCAAAGGTTCAGACTTGCAAGTGTATGAAAATGGCACACCAAGGAGGGTCCTTTCTTTTCAACAACCAAGATAAAGGCTCCCAACACCCAAACAAGGAATTCAGCCCTCTAAACAGACTTCACACAGCCACTACACTCAGAAAATGTGCTCCTTTCACTCACAATGATCCCTCTCACTCACACAAGGTATTTAGTGAAGAAAAATGGAAGAAAAGAGGCCACAATGCTCACAAAAATGGAGGAGGAAGCAATGGAATAGTGTCACACTGGTCAGCCCCTCCAAGAAGGTCACGTAGCAGCTGATATGTCCTAGGGTTTTGGGCCAAGTTATGTATTTATAGCTGGTTTAAACTTAATCGCACTGTATTAGCGCTAATTGCTATGCTTAGGAATTTAATCCCAAACTTAGAATTCTGATCCTACTCATTTTTTTAAGATTTATCATATTTTTATTTTATTTTTTGCAGCACCTTTCCGGTATGCGCTTTTCCATAGCCAGTATTAGTTCTGGCACCAGTTCTCATTATTTTAACTTGAAACTTGTTTTACAAGTCCTATATATTATTCTAATGACATATACAAACTTTTCATAATTTTTCGGGATACTTCATCGGTACGCATTTATACCGAGTAGCAGAACCGGTATCTGCACTTTTCGTCAGAAAAGCGACTTTCAGCATTATTAATCACTTACCATAATTATTAGGGTCAATTATGGAATTATGTCCTAATTTATCATAATTAATTAATTAACTTTCTTAATTAACGGTGCGGGTTCTTACAATATTTTTCTAGGAATATTCATATTTTTATTATAATTTTTGGAAATACTTCATCGGTACGCATTTATACCGCGAAGCAAAACCGATATCTGCACTTTTAATTCGAAAAACGACTTTGTAAATAATTATCTTACCATAACTATGCATATTCTTGATTAAATCTAGGGCTGTGCGTGGGTCAGGTATTTTGACCCGACACGCTTTAATTTGATCAAGTCAGGTCTAACTTGGTTTGAATTTTGATGAACTAGTTCAGAACTGGATCGAATCTGACCTGACTTGGTTTCTGAATTGGGTCATATCTGACCTGACCCGTTTTTGACTTGGTTTCCTCACAAAATTTCGTCGAAATTTCTACATTGCAAATCACGAGAATTTCGTCACAAAATTATTTTTTCGTCAGAATACTTTTTGTCGAAAAGCAACGAAATTTTTTCTCTAATGAAAATTTTTACAAATATAAATTTTCTATCAAAATTTAGTTTCCGTCAAAAGTTTTGAAGAAAATGATTTCTTCCATCAAATGTTTTAAACGAAAAAAAAATTCTATCAAAAATTTTGACAGAATGTTTTACGTTCAAAATTTCGATGGGAATGTGTTCTGACGAAAATTTCAACGGAAATTGTTTTGAGAAAAATGTTTCGAGAAACTTAAGACGAAATTTAGATTCTCTAAAGAATTTTGACAGAATATTTTTTCCGTCAAAATTTTTTATCGAATTTTTTTTTTTTTTTTACAGAAATGTGTTCCGTAGAAATTTTTGATGGAAATATTTTTTTATCAAAAAACTTAACGAAAATATTTAGTTGAAAATTTTCGATGGAAATGTGTTTCGCTAAAAATTTTGATGAAATTTTTTTTTTGTCAAAAAGTTTAACGAATATTTTTCCGTCGAAAAATTTTGCTGAAATTTGAAATCTGTAACGAATTTTGATGAAAATTTTTTCCATCAAATTTTTTTGATGGAAATGAGTTTCGTCCAAATTTTCGTTGGAAATTGTGTTGAAGGAAATGTTTTATTCGAAACTTTCGACGAAATTTAGATTCTCTAAAGAATTTTGACAGAATATTTTTTTCGTCAAAATTTTTACCGAAATATTTTTTGTCAAAATTTTTTACGAAATTAATTTACAGAAATGCGTTCCGTTGAAAATTTTGATGAAAATATCTTTTATCAAAAAACTTGACAAAATATTTAGTCGAAAATTCTCGATAGAAATGTGTTTCGCAAAAAATTTTGACAAAATTTTTTTTTGTCAAAAAGTTTAATGAAAATGTTTCCGTCGAAAACTTTAGCTGAAATTCAAAATCTGTAAAGAATTTTGATGAAATTTTTTTCCGTAAAAAAATTTCGATGGAAATGTGTTTCGTCGAAAATTTTGATGAATATATTTTTGTGAAATATTTTGATGAAATTTAGATTCCGTAAAAAAATTTGACAAAAAAAATATTCCGTCAAATTTTTTTACAGAAATGTTTTTAGTCACAAATTTTGATGAAAATATTTTTCTCTAAAAAATTTTGCGAAAATTTTTTATGGAAATATTTTTCGTAAAAATTTTTGATGTAATTGTTTTACGTTAAAACTTTTCTTTTAATGTAATTGTGATTTTCTTTTTTTCACATAATGGGTATGGGTCAAGTTTTGGGTCAATGGGTCAATATTAAAACAAGTCAGGTCTATAACTGACCCAAATAAAAGTGGGTCAGTATTTAAACCAGTTCAAAAAATATAAGTATTTATGGGTCAGGTCAAGGTCGGGTCAGGGTCAAGGGCAAGGCAAGTGAACTAGTTTTTTTGCACTCCCCTAATTAAATCCATGCTTCGGCATCGATAATGTTATTTTATTAATTATTTAGCTGTGTGGGTTCTTACAAAAAGCATCTACGATTTTTTCATAAGTGAAATTAATAATTAGAAAATGTGTTATCCTCTCGGACATATTAAATAAAATATGAGAAGTTTTATTATTCGCCTCTCCTTTGTCACACTTACACACACTGCACAATTGGTCTATAAATCTTCTTGTCAATATTAAAAAGTTCAAAATTGTTAAAAAATGAAAGACTTTTTGTATTCTGAAACGGTAATTCAAATTCTGAAAACTGTTGGAATTTAACCCCCAATTTATGATTGTAATCGTTGACATTTATCCTCCAATTTATGATTGTTTAATATTAGTTTAATTACCCTTTATTGTTGTAACCCTATATATATCGGTATCATCATGCTAATGAGATTGGACCTTTTTTCTGAACACACTCTCTCATCTTCCCTTGGTTTACTCTATATTTTTCTATCTAATTTTACTTGCTTTCTCTTGTATGAATTTCCTTTTCTTGAGACAAATTTCTTTTTCTTGAGACCTTTTTTCATAACACGTTATAATTCTGCTTTATTTGATATTGTCTCATGACTTGAGTTATGCGGAAAAACGCTAATTGATGCAGAAGAGCTAGAGAAAACACTCATAACCTTTCACCCTTCTAATTTTATATTTCAACAGCAATACAGGAAACTCTAATTTGCCACATATTCTGAGTTAATCTCAGTGCTCTTGACTGCTGAGCAAACAAATGAATTACTGCTGAAAAATCATGATCTAAGGCCCATGGGTTCAAAAGCATTGCTTGAAGCATATGCTAATTAAATGAAAAATTCTGGTCATTTTACAGATGATTGCAGGCAAGAAAATTATCATCGTGAGGGTTGCAGAAAATTTAACCGCCTTAGAAAAGCCAATTTTGGCTTGAATCATGATAAAGAAAAAAAACAAATGAAATTGGAAAATGAAAACAAGGTGGTTAATGATAGTGTCTGCTATCGTTTCAGCATTACTGGACACTGGTTGCGTACTTGTCGTACGCGAAAGCATATGCTAAGTTTTGTTTTTTTACTTTTGTTGATTTCCCTTATTATGCATTTTAACTTTCTTTTTTGTTGTCATCTTTATTTCGTTATATTGGAATGCTTATGAGTTTATATGATATGTGTTTAATAGTTTTGTTTATATTATTGTCTTGAAGATAGTAAAACAACTCATTTCTTTGCATTTTAGTTCTTATACTGTGATGTATATTAGGGCTGTTAAGTAAGCACAATATTAATGTCAATTATTATTCAATTAAATAAATCGATTTTGTTTTTAAATTGCTACTAATTTTGTGTTTAAAAAGCAGTTACAAATTATGTCATCAATCAAAATTAATTTTTGAAATGAATGAAAAAACCATTGGAGCAAGTTATGTTTTTAAATGCATTCATGAAGATAGTTCTAATACATATTGAAATCTTTTATGCTTGCTATGATGATATGAAATTGAATGCATTTTTTTTAAAATTTTGGGAATACAAAATTAATGTTATAGTTGCCTTTGATTCCTAATAACTATAAGTTTGCCTTTTATTGGTAAGAAACACTCATTCATCATGATAAGTTTCAATTTGCATATTGTTACCATGAATATTTGTACATATCAAAAATACTCATTTACCATGATAAGTTTCAATTTGCATCTTCTTCTTTTTTATAACAATTCAATTTGCATCTTGTTACCATGGATATTTGTAAATATCAAAAGATGACACTTGTATAGCTGAAAAGTAGTTACATATTTGTAATTTTTTTTATAAAGTGGTTTTTGCATGTGTCTTAATGATATTTGTTCCACTTGTGTGTATATGAGTTCAACATATATCTTTTGCATATTCGAATATTTTGTTGAGATGTTGTGACTTATAGAAATCATGTAGCTTTAATGAAATGAAAATGTGATATATGTATCTTCAATATTTTAAAAATATATTGGAATATTCGAAACTTTTCTTAAAAATTGAAAATGTGAAACACATCATAGAAATTCAGGAAGGATTGTCAGTTATTGCTAACTTCATAAAGAAGTTATATTTTATATATCCTAGAAGGATTGCACGAAGTTCATAATTTTCTATTCATAATTGAATACATGTGGCATAGTTCTTAAAGAACTATAACTCTAGACCATGATTGAAAAGATCTAACTGATCTGATGAATAATTTAATATTCAGAGAAAATATTCTTCATATCTTATGCCTTTTGAATATACTCCATAAGTAATCATATCAAGAAAATAGCCTCATAAAGTTTTGCCAAATGGGTTAAACCATATTCCCTAAAATGAATGTTCCAAACCATAATTTTAAACATGATTGAAGGCTTTAGAAGAGCTTAATTCATGGATATGGTCGTGGGCATGTTTATAGTAACATTTCAAATAACTCTAGAAAAATTTATTATTAATTTAGATGAATCAAATATCTATCTATATGCCTAAATGATTATGAACCTAAAGTTTGCCAGCTCATATGCTTTTAAGCATACTCCCTTTTTGAACTTGTACATGGATGTGGACCTAATGTTTCCCATCTACGCATTTTTTGTTAAATTATATATGTCTTTATGTCACATGAAAGTTTGACATTTACATGAGTTTTGAGACTCAATACAGAATCAAGTATTTGAAGCCCATGATTGGTGATTTGTTTAATCCAAAATTCGCTGATTAAATATTTAATGAAGGACATTTCCCGATATTAGGGAGAGAAAGCTAGAAGCTTAATGAATCCCGAGAAATTATTTTGAACAAAAAAAAACCAAATGAATTGTTTTGGTCCACGTACAAATATATTTGAACTTGAAGTTCAAAAATATCATTAACTTGCAAACTTTAGCAAGATAAATGCCAAATATTTCTGATCACTAAGGAGTGACTAAGTCTCATATCCCAGCAGGATATGCACTAGAGTGGAGATTCTATTTAAACTGACGATGGAAGCGTGAATGAGATTAAAGACATAAATCCGCGAAAAATGAAAATAAAGTAACTTATCGCGCCTCCTGAAGAAAGTGAACCTGGTGAAATAAACGCAGCTACTAATTGCAACAATCCTGGGAATATGGGATGCCAAATCTAAATGTTATGGGAAACAATGAAGATTTGGTTGATATTAGGGGTGTTTATCAACCGATCCAAACCGATTCAAACCGTGGTGACCGAACCGAAAAACCGATAACCGAATAAACCAAAAACCGAAAAATCGAAAATCGAAAAAAAACCGCAAATTTTAATTGGATTGGATCGATTCTCGCATTGGTTAATGAAAACCGATCCAATATACTAATTTCCCTCTACCTACTTGGGTCTTTCTTCAATCATAGTCCAAAAATTTCTAAACCCAAGACCCATTAACCCATGAACTAAACCCAAGAAAAAATCTAGTCACATCTTATCAACTAAATTTCATTTGTGTAGAGCTTCATATCTCATTGCTAAAAAAAAACTATATTATTGTTTACTAATGCTTTCATATTTCAAAACAAATAAATTTACAAAGCCAAAATATATAAAAGATGTTATTTGCACAATAATCATGAAACTTTTTTAGGATTTTCAAAAGACCGAAAACCGATCTAATCCAAACCAAAATTTTTTTGATTGGATCTGATCGGATTTGAAAAAAAATTGAAACCGAATGGATGATTACATGATCAAACCGAAGGTATTGGATCAGATGATTTTTTCTTTCAAAACCGATCCAATCCAGACCGCGAACACCCCTAGTTGATATTGACATAAAAGTTACAATAAATTATATTAATAAGGGAGAAAATATGATAATATTATCTGTCTCCGGCGATACCTTTGCCTTCTCAGTAACTCTTTCTATCTAAAGAGAAAATCTGGATCTAGAACCAAAACTATTCAAGAATGCCAGAAGCATTCATATGTGAATGAATGAAAGGAGGAAATTAAGTAAGAATCAAGGTTTTCACAGAGATCGTACATCAATTATGATGTTTATTCTCCCGAAATGAATTATATTATGTTTCGTTACTCGATCAGTATGGCAACTAGTATGCATCTTGAGATGTATTTAATGGACGTCGTGACTGCAGGGTCACTTGATGATAATATTTACATAAAAATCCCTGAAGCACCATACTCAATATGGGAAGAATGAAATTTGCAGCATGATTAATATCAATTTTCAAAGATCATTATATGTCTCGACCTGCAGATCGAACATCTTCCAAAATGGTTATTTCACCAAAGTTACTATATAAGTGACCCAATAATGGTCCATTCACTAGAAGTGAATACAGATCCAATTAGATTAAAAGAAATTAACGAGAAAGTATTAGAACCTGAACTCCTAATCTTAAGCGACCTGAACTCCTAATGTTAAGCGTCATAAGGAACACTACTATACTCTGCAAATTGCAATCAGGCTTCATATTGCATTTGCAGTGAAAGTTATAGCTAGACATAATGTTGATCCTTATGAAATTGGAATTATGTAACACCCCGTATGCACCTGGTGTATTAACATACAAATGGTAATAGCGCAGCTAATTAAATGCGGAAACTAACTTTTTCTTTTCAATTATGGCATCATTAATCATTAACCAAGTGGATTACTGATTCTTTTCAAAATATCGCCTTTATGTAAATTGTAATAAATAACTAACTAAATAACCTCAATAGATATTTGTGTATCTAGTCACGGCACTACAACACATAGACCAGACAAAATCCTAATACATTATACAACTCAAGCCTAAGAGCATAACAGAAATCAATGTGGCATGAACAACCCCCATGCTCACCAAATCAGGCAACAAAGCCAAACAATGTCTCAAATCATTAATCATATCATAATATCAAGGCATGTATAAATACAAAAGCGATAACAGGTAGACATGCATATATCAACTCAGCTCTGGCCTCCTGCCGCCAGAGGTCTCAACCTCCGAGGTACCTGTACTTGAAAATGTGCCACAACACGGGGTGAGATCTCTAAAAAGAAATCTCAGTAAGACAAGGGGTCCTCAATGATCTCTCCACCCCAAGCTCACTTACATGTGCAATATAAGTTCCAAAACATTATAATAATATCATTTCAAAATCTGTGCAATGCAACATATATCCATGTCATGTGTGTAAGAATCCTACTGGTCAGAGAATAAAAGTGTAGGGATTACATACGTCTACAACCTACAGTATAAGGAACACGGCTTGCACCTCACCCACGGAGTTACCATCTTTGTATGTCTCTGACACGAGCTGTCGAACTCGCGCAAATTAAAAATTAATTCTTTAGGGTTCAGAAAATTTGCAGTAAAGTGGAAACCCTAAGTCGTCTCTCAAGGAAATTGTTTTGGTTAAAATCGATTATGAGAACAGAAAATTAAAAGGGGGGGTTTTGGATTTTGATTCAATAATTAAAAAGGCAGAATATAAATTTGGAATAAAAATTCGTAATTAAAAATAACCAACCTAAGGTTTGGGTTCCATGGACGTCTTTCCTCGGATAAGAAGATATCAGAATCGTGATTGATTTGTCAATCGGATCAGAATCCTTATTTCCAATTGACAACCCTCTCTAAGCGATCGCTTAGCATTTGATCAAAGACGATACTTCTACTCATACAATCGCAGAGTATCAGCCCGCTTGATTTAAGGTCATAGGGTCAATCAACCTAATCATCAAATCTGATGATTAATCCCTTTCCATAATCGCAATCGCGAACCTCAGATTGAATATCCACGATCGCACGATATCAATCTGAGTTGGGAAGGGAAACAAAACTGATTTGAAATAAACGCAGATCCTCAAGACCAATCCATGGAATCCATTACCCTTAGATTGATTAAAAGGTTCTTAGCCTCGCATGACTAAGGTATACATAATTGAAATAAAAAGAAGAAGAAGAAGAAAAAAAGATGAAGAACGCAATTGAATAAAAACTCAGAGAGAACTTCTCTATTGTAAAAACTGACTACCAAGGGTTTCCTAGAGTCCCCTTTAAATAGCCGTCACGCAGGACGGCTAGGGTTTCATCGCTCCAGCCCAAACACAAAATAAAAAAACCGAATAAAATAAAATGAAACAATAAAACTTGGCTTTGGGCCACTTAAGTAATTGGGTTTTAATTTAAATTACAAGCCCAATAGTCAAACAAAACTTCAGCAAAACGCGTCCAACTTGGTGTCCAAAATCGACCAGCTTCTAGTTCGAATTGGGCTTAGAGCTCTGCATAAGAATTGTAGCTCTCTATGTTATCTGAAAAACCCAACAAGAACGGAGTCAATCCGACAACTATGGACCGAGATATGGCCAAAATACAGAAGTAACGTAAAGTTGAAAAATTCTGACGAAAATAAATTAAACCCAATTAAAAACTAAAAACCTAAATTAACTCTAACAATCATTATTTTATTCAAACAAATCCTAAAAATACTAATCAAGAGTAACAAATAAGTGTAACAAAATATGTGTTATCAAATTCCCCCACACTTATCTTTTTGCACTCCTGGGCAAAAACTAAAATTGAAAGTAAATACTAAGATCAACCAATCCTTTCTAACAATTACCAAGCATACAGAAAATATACAAAGATCACAAGTCTTCTACAGATAAATCAATCAGGACAGAAATTCCCTAATCTCAAATCACAAGACCTTCTAACTTCAACTGCAACTGCTAACTGCATAAAAATGGTTCCTCACAAGATGCTCTCAATTTTTCTCTCAAGTGTATCAGTTAATTCAGTATATCACTCAAATCAACTAAAGAAAATCATCCTACCATAGGTTTGCTCAAGTTCTACTTCTCCACTGCTCATAACACATGCATGCACAAATCAAGAGGGCTTTATGCAGGGTTGTAATGGGGCTGGGGTAAAGGTATGGATGAATATGGAAGAGAAAACTAAACACCCCAGAATTTTACAAAGAGCAAAAGTTAAGAACTAAACTAAGAACATAAAACAAAGATACTGAAAAGATAAACACTTTTTTTTTTCTTTTTTTTTCTTTTTTTTTTGTTTTTTTGTTTTTTTTGTTTTTTTGTTTTTGTTTTTGTTTTTTTTTTCTTTTTTCTTTTTTTTTTTGTTTTGAAGAAGTAAAACCACATAGCAGAAATGAATCAGATAGTCACCCCCCACACTTAAACTTTTGTCCGTCTCGGGGAAACCCCCACACTTAAACACAACATCACAATGAAACCAATGCTCAGTAAAACTCCAGGGTGTGGAATTAATTGGTTTTTCACTTAGGCTTGTAATGCGGCTTAAGAAATAAAAGATATAAAGGCTCAAAGGGGCTCACCAAGGGATAATAATATAAGGGACGACTATCTGGCTAAAGTGGGTACAGAAAAGAAAGAATGCCTCAATCATATTCATGCATGCAAGTGAAAAATGCAGTTTCAAAAAGAACAAGAGCAAGTTCTAGAGGACAACAATCAAGAGCAGAAACACACAAGAAAGAAAGCATGGCCAGAAGATATGCCATGTATGCGGGCTCAAAACCTCACAAGGGTAAACCAAGTCATGCAATCAACAGCACAGAATCAATAACCAGGTAGTTGTAATCCAAGAATCGAGATCAAAGCCTAACAGATTATGCTATCAAACACTGTGATCTAAGTCTACTCCATGTACCACTCAATAATTACCAGAAAGAAAAGGAAAATCTACCTATGAAAAATCATAAACTAAAAGAAAGAAAGGAAAAGAAAAATAAAAATGCAAATAACAGAAAGAAAAGAAAAAGTCAAAAACTAAAAGAAAGAAAGGAAAAGAAAAATAAAAATGCAAATAACAGAAAGAAAAGAAAAAGAGGGAAGAGAACTCCCTGAACTCCCTAAGGAGAATAAACAGCATCAAGTAGCTTGATTTCTTCCTCACTGGTTTAACACATTCAAGTAAAATGCGGTGCATGCACATGGAAGGGCTGATTCCCACATTATCTGCTAAAGTCCATCCAATTGCCTTTTTATTTTTTTTCAGCAATGTCAGAAGCTTCGCCTCTTGCTCAGGTAGGAGGTTCTTGGCCACTATCACAGGTAAGGGCAGAACCTTCAACTCCAATTTTGGAGGCTGCTCAATGGATGGAAGAGGTGTAGTTAGTGGTGCAAATTCTGCAGAAAACAAGTCAGCAGCAATGCCTGTAAACAAATTCTCAGAAACAGAATTAGGATCATCAATAATATCAGCAGGCAATTCAGAAAATGCAGAATCAGAATCATCAATCAGTGCATCATTGAAACCAGAAAGATGAGATGCTATTTTAGCACACACAATGCACTCTTGACTATCACCACAACCACATAAATCAGAATCAGTAGATGAAAAATCAGAAAAATCAGCAAGGAATTCAGTAGAAACATCCTCAACAACTTCATCTATCACATCAATGCAGAAAACAGAATGCTCAGATGTATCAGTGCTCTGCTTCTTGGAGCTAGTGTCACTTCCCTTAGATGACTCAGCAGCAGTGAGGTTTGGCTCCTCCATATGCTTGCCAGACCGCATAGTAATAGCACTCACATTTCCGCTTCCTTTTGGATTTGGAACTGTTTGGGATGGAAGGGAGCTGCCACTTGCTTGTTGATTTTGACTTATTGACGTTGCAAGTTGGTCAATATGTGTTTGCAGATTCTGGAGGGAAAAATCAGTAATCTGCTGGAACTGCAGATTGTTAGTTGCCATCTGCTTCACTAAATCTTCCAAAGAAGGGCCATTGCTACTAGCTTGCTGCTGCACTAGTGGCTGTTGTTGCAACTGTTGGGGAGCAGGTTGCTGGAAGTTTTGTCTCTGTTGTGGAATGAATTGCTGCTTCTGCTGGTATGGAAAATTTTGTTGACTCTGATATGGAACATTTTGCTGATTCTGGTTCCATCTGAGGTTGGGATGATTCTTCCAGCCAGGATTGTAATTGTTGGAGAATGGATTATTTTGCTGCTGCTGCTGGTACTGTTGTTGTTGCTGCTGATACTGTGGCTTTCCAGGAAAAACTGCAGCTACAGACTGATCAACTTGGAAACCGCTGTCTGGAAAGGAAGGACAAGCATCTGTAGGGTGAAAAATTGGATACATAGCAAACAGAAGCAAAAATAAATCTACTAAAAATAATAAATGAACTCAGAATGATATGAGACCAACTCTCCTAAATTCTAAATAACCCTACGGACTCAAAATCAAATAAAAAATTTTCAAAAAAATAAAATAAAATAGTAAACGAAGGAATTTGGCAAAACCAGGGCCTGATTCGTGAGGCAAAGCCTCACGACTTTTGACAGGGATGATCGTCTCCTTCAGCTCACCAATTTTCAGAGCGATCAGAGCAAGTTGAACAAGTTCAGAAATACCTGATACGTCCTGGAACCAATCGCTTAAACTGAAGTTTTACCGATTTCCCCAAATTTTTTTTTTTTTTTTTTGATCGATTTTTTTTTTTTCAAAAACGAAAATTAAAGAAAAAAGAAGATGAAGATGAAAAAGAAGATGATCAAGAATCAGAAAACGATTTAGACCGATGCAATTTCCCCGGCAACGGCGCCAAATTTGACACGAGCTGTCGAACTCACGCAAATTAAAAATTAATTCTTTAGGGTTCAGAAAATTTGCAGTAAAGTGGAAACCCTAAGTCGTCTCTCAAGGAAATTGTTTTGGTTAAAATCGATTATGAGAACAGAAAATTAAAAGGGGGGTTTTGGATTTTGATTCAATAATTAAAAAGGCAGAATATAAATTTTGAATAAAAATTCGTAATTAAAAATAACCAACCTAAGGTTTGGGTTCCATGGACGTCTTTCCTCGGATAAGAAGATATCAGAATCGTGATTGATTTGTCAATCGGATCAGAATCCTTATTTCCAATTGACAACCCTCTCTAAGCGATCGCTTAGCATTTGATCAAAGACCATCAAATCTGATGATTAATCCCTTTCCATAATCGCAATCGCGAACCTCAGATTGAATATCCACGATCGCACGATATCAATCTGAGTTGGGAATGGAAACAAAACTGATTTGAAATAAACGCAGATCCTCAAGACCAATCCATGG
>NW_026898986.1:0-66016 GCF_033153095.1 Gastrolobium bilobum
ACATATAGGGTGTTTAGGGAAAGATGTTGTCATATTTTATTTTAATAAAATATGTGTGTTTCAAAGTATGAAAATGATAAGTCATGAAATGAAATGGTTTGAAAAGAAATCATGGAAAAATATATTGATTTCCTAATTTTAGGCCCACGGTCCTTTAAAGTAAAATGCTATGATTTATGTTGGAAATTCGTAAGGAAATGGATGATTAAATTAAAGAACACCAACAGTTATAAAGAGGTCTAGACTTGTGTATTGGCATAGGATTGGCAAAAATGCAAAGAAATGAAAAGAAGCGATAAAATGTGTGCCTTATGTGAAAGCTAGGCATGATGGCATTTTATTAATTGGTATTTGTGGATTCTTGCTCTAGGTGTACCTAGGGACTAAAAAGGAATCAGAATCTCTTGAAGATATATAAGTAACTTGTGCAACAAGTAAGGGTATTGGTAAAGCTTCAAGAGGTAAGCTCTATGTTTAAGGAGTCTTTTCCTGCTTGAGTGCTCCACCATGGTTAGTGAACTATGGTTGGACTGTATGACTGTGATTTAGATGCTTTGTATAGATGCATTCATATAGAGTTATTTGATAACATGATATGTTTTGCTCTGATATGACTTCTGTAATATGATTTCTGTAACAATCTCTGGCCATTGATTGTATAGTACCCGGATGTCCGCTTTGGGGTCCTCCCTCGGGACTGATGGTGTACGCCTCTGATATGTCTGGTTCCGCTTTGGGGTCCTCCCTCGGGAACACGTGCGTTGATTTCCGCTTGGGGTCCTCCCTTGGGAATGACGGCGCACATCTCTGATATGATATGGATATATGCTCTGTTCTGTTATGATATCTGTTATATGTTGTATTTGTATACTCTGTATCTGACTTTCATGCAGGAGTGAGCCAGGGGTATGGAGAATTCTCTATAAACCTGGAGCTTACTGAGATTTGTAATCTCACCCCTCTTTGGGGACATATTTTCAGGTGCCCAGATTCCCGGTGAGTCCTCACTAGGCAGGGACACGACACGTGGCTGAGGCAGTTGACAGATCGGATTTTGAGTGGCTGTAGGCTACTACCTTTTGGAGTGTTTGATGTCTTTTAGTATTTCCGCATTTGATGGATCACGATATTGATCCTTTATTTTGTATATGGCCTGTATATGTTTTGTACATGTCTGTCACTTGGAGGCATGTACATTTGGGTATTCAGGCACGTTATATGATGATGTATTATTCAGTTTATGATTACGTGTTGGATTGCATGCTGTTAGATATAGTGGCACTGAGCCAAGTCATGCATGCGCCCATGGATGGGCATTTGATTATATTTGTATAAACTGCTTATCAGGAAATGCATCTGAGTGGGATTGGAAAATCCCCAGTTGTCCGATTTATAGAGGAAACTCTGCCCGATTTTCGTTTACGACGAAAGAGAATTTAAAAAGAAAAAGAAAAAGTTAGCTCGTATTTTCATAAGTTAAGTCTTCCGTTGTTTTCTGTTTTATCATATGTATGTTAATTGAACCGGCTCGAGACGGGGATGTTACATTTATGGTATCAGAGCAGTTTCTCTAGGAGAGCCTGTGAAATATTGCATGAACTGTTCGGGTTGTTATATTCTTGAGTTTTCTTGGAGTACTATGATATGCATGTCTGATCACCGAGTGTGAGCGTAGCTAACTCATTCCTTTGTGTGAAATATGCAGAATTATGGTTCGCCCAAGAAGGACTTCTGATCCTCCTATTGACCCGACCGATCCAATATTAGCAGATTTGGCTAGACCCCGACTAAACCAGCGGGGAAATACTTCACAACCAGATCCAATGATAATGGCCTTAACTGAGATGCAACAAAATATGGCTGCAGCTAGGCAGCGAGAGCTAGAAGTGATGATGAAAGCAAATCAAGATCTGTTAGAGGCTAATAGGTTGGCCAATCAAGAAATGATGGCAGCAAGCAGAATGGCGAATATTGAAATGATGAGATTACTCTTGGTTGAGGTGAGGGCGGGTGGGCAAGGTCCACAGCCACAGCCTTTGCAACAGCCACAACCACAACAGCCTGTTCCTCCTCCTCATAATCCCATTGTTGTGGAGGGTGAAGGAAATAATGATGTGAATGAAGAATCTAGTCACAGGGGTGGTGTGGCACAGCCAGCCACTAATAGAGAGCAAAGAGAAAGAATGCTAAATGCCTTCCGAAAACATGCACCACCAAATTATAAAGGAGGCATTGATCCTATTGCTGCAATTCAGTGGTTAGAAGAATTGGATCGCATTTTTACTGTCATGGAGTGTGATGATCAGCAGAAATTGTTGTATGCTTCTTATATGTTGCAGAATGATGCAGCTGATTGGTGGAGAAATACCCGTCTGCCCTTGGAATGTCAGGGTTATGCTATTACCTGGCCTTTATTTGAAAGGCAATTCTTGCTGAAATACTTTCCGGCTGAAGCCCGAATAAGGAAGAAGGGTGAATTTGAAGAACTAAAGCAGGGTCAGATGTCTGTTGATGAATACTTGAATAAGTTCAATAAGCTGGCCAAATACTCTCATTTCCAGAGAGCTCCACCTACAGAGGATGACTTGATTTTTAAATTTCATAGAGGATTACATGATAACATCTCTGAAAAACTTGCAGGTGACTCATTTGATACTTTTGCTGCACTTGTTAAAAAGTGTAAAAATATTCAAGAATATTACAGAAGGAAGCATAAGGACCTCTGCTCCTAATTCTGGTCCTAAAAACACCTCTGGGAATTCTAAAGGAAAAGGGTTGCAGGTTAGACAGTCTGATGGTAAGTTCAAAAAGGCGGGAAATTCTAAGCCTGGAAATATTAAGCCTGCTTCTCTATGTGCTACATGTGGTAAAGTTCATGCTGGGGTTTGCAGAAAAGAGCAAAGATTGTGTTACAAATGTGGCCAACCTGGGCATTTTATTAGGGACTGCCCCTTTAATGGGGGACAGGTTTCTACTATTCAGGCCACTCCGGCTCCTATTGTGGTTGAGGAACCATCTCTACCTCTCCCACCTCCAGTTGCCCGAGTATATGCAGTGACTCAGCAAGAGGCTGAGAGGTCAGCTAGTTTGGTGCGAGGTATGATTTCTATTCGTGATGAAATGCTTAGTGTTTTGTTTGATTCTGGTGCCACGCATTCTTTTATTGCTGATTATGTAGCTGAAGCATTTGGTCTGCATGTGATAAAAATGAAAACTCCTATGCGTATTGTTACGGCTGTGGGAAGAGTTTTTAATGAAGACTATGTTTGTGAAAATGTGAAATTCAAGTATGAAGGCAGGGAATATTCTGCCGACTTTATTGTCTTGCACCTTGCTTCTGTGAATTTAATTCTGGGGATGGATTGGTTGTCCAAGTACTGTGTGAAGATTGACTGCTGCAGTAAAACCATTTCTGTCTCATCTCATGATGAAGAAAAGGAGTCTCCTTATTTGTCTGTACTTCGGGTGGTAAAGGCCTTGAAGGAAGGAGATTCCGGGTATGTTTTATTGGGAGGTCTGGTTGGCGTCAACAAGGAGCCAATTTCTGTTATTCCGATTGTCTCTGAATTTGAGGATGTCTTTCCGGATGAAATTCCGCACTTTCCTCCAGAGAGGGAAATTGAATTTGCAATTGACTTATTGCCTGGTGTGGGACCTATCTCTCTTGCCCCATACCGGATGTCACCTCTAGAATTATCTGAATTGAAGAAGCAGATTGAAGACTTATCCAGTAAAAATTTTATTAGGCCGAGTGTGTCTCCGTGGGGAGCCCCGGTGATCTTTGTTAAGAAGAAGGATGGGTCTATGAGATTATGTACAGACTACCGGCAGTTGAACAAGGTTACTGTTAAGAATAAGTATCCTTTGCCGCGGATAGATGATTTGTTGGATCAGTTGCGGGGTGCGACTGTATTTTCTAAGATTGATCTCCGGTCCGGGTATCATCAGATCCGGGTAAAGCCGGATGACGTTCCGAAGACAGCTTTCAGGTCCCGTTATGGGCACTATGAGTATCTGGTTATTCCTTTTGGGCTTACAAATGCACCAGCCGTTTTCATGGGTTATATGAATCGGATCTTTAAAGCCTATCTGGATCAGTTTGTGGTGGTCTTTATAGATGACATACTGATATATTCAAAGAGTAAAGAAGAGCATTCTGAGCATCTAAAGGTTGTTTTGCAGATTCTGAGAGAGCATCAGTTGTATGCTAAACCATCAAAATGTGAATTCTGGCTTTCTGAGATACAATTTCTGGGCCATGTCATCTCATCTGAAGGAGTGGCAGTGGACCCGAGCAAGATTGAAGCAGTGGTAGAATGGGAACGTCCTAAAAATGTTACAGAGATCAGGAGTTTTCTTGGTTTGGCTGGATATTATAGGCGTTTTATTGAGGGATTCTCACGGATGGTTTTACCTTTGACACGGTTAACCCGTAAAGGGAACCCATTTGTGTGGACCCAAGAATGTGAAGTGAGCTTTCAAGAGTTAAAAAGGAAGTTGACTACAGCTCCGGTATTGATATTGCCGGATCCTACAAGTAAGTTTGTGGTGTATTGTGATGCTTCTAAGTTTGGGTTAGGTTGTGTGTTAATGCAGTTCCGTCAGGTGGTCGCTTATGCTTCTCGGCAGTTGAAACCGCATGAGGAGAATTATCCGACACATGATCTTGAGTTGGCAGCCGTAGTGTTCGCATTGAAAATTTGGCGACACTTTCTATACGGGGCCGATTTTATTGTCTACAGTGACCACAAAAGTCTAAAGTATCTGTTTGATCAGAAGGAGCTAAATATGAGGCAACGCCGATGGGTGGAATTTCTGAAGGATTATGATTTTGAATTGCAATATCACCCTGGTAAAGCCAATGTAGTAGCTGATGCTTTAAGCAGAAAGACGCTTGGTATGGCCAATTTGATGATTTCCGAGTATAATTTGATTGAGAAATTCAGGGATCTCCACATTCCTGTGAATATAGAAGATAGTCCGCATTTATTGACTACTACGGTAGTCCTGAATTCATTAGTTGAGCGGATTAAAGAAGCTCAATTGCTTGATGAAGAGATTCAGTCTATGAAAGAGCAGGACTTTGTGTCCACTGATAGGTTCGGTCTTAAGTTTTACAAGGATCGGATCATTGTTCCAAAAGGTCAGATGGTAGATGAGGTATTGACTGAGGGTCACATGGGTAAGTACACTATCCATCCTGGTGCTACCAAGATGTACCAAGACTTGAAACAAAATTTCTGGTGGTCGGGAATGAAGAAAGACATTGCTCTATTTGTGAGTAAGTGTTTGACATGTCAGAAAGTTAAGATTGAACATCAGAGACCTTCTGGATTACTGCAGCCCTTGGATATTCCGGAATGGAAATGGGTCAGTATTTCTATGGATTTTGTAGTGGCATTACCGAGAACTCAGGCTGGTTTTGATTCCATCTGGGTAGTTGTTGACAGATTGACAAAGTCTGCACATTTCATACCAGTTAAAACGAGTTTCTCCACAGAGCAGTTGGCTCGGATATATGTAAGAGAGATTGTGAAACTTCATGGTGTTCCTGAAAGTATCATTAGTGATCGGGACCCTAAATTTACTTCTAGACTTTGGGATGCAGTGCAACAGGCCTTCGGTACACAGTTGAGGCTGAGCACGGCTTATCATCCCCAGACTGATGGTCAGACTGAGAGGACTATTCAGACCCTGGAGGACATGTTGAGGGCTTGTGCTTAGAGCAGGGAAATGCATGGGATAAATATCTTCCTCTGGTGGAATTTTCCTACAATAATAGTTATCATGCCAGTTTGGGCATGGCTCCGTATGAAGCTTTGTATGGCCGTAGGTGCAGGGCGCCTACTTGTTGGTCAGAAATTGGAGAGAGGCAGTTATTTGGGCCTGATATGGTCCAAGAGACTACCGATCAAATTATGATGATTAAGGATCGATTGAAGAAAGCACAGAGTCGCCAAAAGAGTTATTATGATGCAAAGCATAGACCCCTTGAATTTTCAGAAGGGGATCATGTATTTATCCGTTTGTCTCCGACTACGGGTGTTGGGCGTGCTCTAGGAGTGAGGAAGTTGAGTCCTAGGTTCATTGGGCCCTACCAGATTATGAAAAGGGTCGGACCTGTGGCTTATCAGCTTGCCTTACCTCCACATCTGTCAAATTTGCATAGTGTTTTTCACATCAGTCAACTTCGAAAATACGTGCCGGATGAATCCCACATTGTACAGCCGGACAATATCGAAGTAAGAAAAGACTTGAAGTTTGTTGTGGGACCGTTTAAGGTTCTAGCACGTGATGAAAAAGTGTTGAGAAACAGGACTATTCCCATGATCAAGGTACAATGGGAAGGATTGACTCCTGAGGACGCCACTTGGGAGCGGGAGAATGAAATTCTCCAGCAGTATCCTGAGTTTGATGTCAGGTATATGTTATATTTGATATTTGATTTTGTGGGCAAAATCCTTAAAAGGTGGGGTGAATATAATGACCCTAACTGTTAAATCTTAATTAGAGATTTAATTTAAGGATTTAAATGCCATAATTAGATTCAGTGAGCGATTTCGAGTATTTTGACTGTAATCATGACTATGTTATGAACAGTGCGTTCTGCCGAAGAATTTACAGTTTTGTGAATTAACCGGTAGAGCTTAAATGAGCAAAATAATTTTAGGAACATAATTTGATAATTCTGACGACAAATATGAGTTCAGAATGAAAAATTGTATAGTCTGGCACTTTCCGTGAAAATCTCGTGAATAGTGTTTTTACCGGGTATTTTGTACTGCTGTTTAAGCAACCGGTAGAGTCCAGAAACAAATAATTGATGAAATAAGAATAAGAAAGTCCAATATATGCCAAGCAAGTCAATATAGGCCCAAGAAAATGATAAGTTTATAAGTTTAAGTTTCATAAGTAAATGAAGTACAATTAGTGATTCACAGTGCATTTCGTCAAAAACGGTGCAAAAATCATACTGTGAATTATGAATATTGTTTTGTAAGAATTAAAAATTAATATAAATGATTTTAGAAAAATAAAAATATGTTTGTAGCATTGAGTTAGTTCCGGGTCAGTTTAAGTGAAAATACGCGAAAGAAAAACATCTGTTAAAAAGTCACATGTGGCTATAAAGCTTTGTCATTCAAGTGAATCACTATTCACACAACTAAAACTCCTTTCTCTCTCTTGCAAGCCGTGGAGTTCATCATGGAAGGGGGGATTTAGGGCTTTATTTCTTTTCTTGATTTCTTCTTGAATATGCCACCAAATCCAATGACCCACCACATGAAATTGATTGGAAACCACTCAATGAATCCATTCCACCTATCCATTTGAGCTATAGTTGAGTGTGTGAAGAGTTATTCCTCCTCTCATTTTCGAGTTACTATTCATTGGAGGAGAAAAAGTGAGTTTTTGATGGAGCTTGGCTTGGAGGTTGCTTTCTAGGCTTTGGGAAGTTGATTAGTGGTAAGAAACCTTTGTTTCCATGATGTTATTTTGATGGTTTGTGTCATAGAAATTGTGAGCATGTGTTGGTGTGAAATAAATTAGTTTAAAATTTGAATTGATGATGGATTGATGATGTGTTGGATATAGGAATGTGGAATAAGCATATGAACATGTATAAAAAATTGGAAAAAAAAATCCCATGGTGACATACCCTAGATTTCGGCCTTGATAGGGTAATTAGGGATGATGCACAAAGATTTATTGTATGTATTGGGAAGGTTTAATGTGCTTGAATAAGAGGAAATTTGATGAGTTAGTAAGAATGTTAAATTTGAAAGAAAATCCTTTGAAACATACCCTTGATGTTTCGTCCTTGAAGGATTTAAAGAGCTTGAGATTCCCAAAAATTAAATTGGAACTTGGTATATATATATATATTTATGTACGTGTAGTTGTTAAATTAAGTGAGGAAAATGTATTGTAAAAGAGAATGATCCTTGGAAATTCCCTTAAAGGATTCGACATATAGGGTGTTTAGGGAAAGATGTTGTCATATTTTATTTTAATAAAATATGTGTGTTTCAAAGTATGAAAATGATAAGGCATGAAGTGAAATGGTTTGAAAAGAAATCATGGAAAAATATATTGATTTCCTAATTTTAGGCTCACGGTCCTTTAAAGTAAAATGTTATGATTTATGTTGGAAATTCGTAAGGGAATGGATGATTAAATTAAAGAACACCAACGGTTATAAAGAGGTCTAGACTTGTGTATTGGCATAGGATTGGCAAAAATGCAAAGAAATGAAAAGAAGCGATAAAATGTGTGCCTTATGTGAAAGCTAGGCATGATGGCATTTTATTAATTGGTATTTGTGGATTCTTGCTCTAGGTGTACCTAGGGACTAAAAAGGAATCAGAATCTCTTGAAGATATATAAGTAACTTGTGCAACAAGTAAGGGTATTGGTAAAGCTTCAAGAGGTAAGCTCTATGTTTAAGGAGTCTTTTCCTGCTTGAGTGCTCCACCATGGTTAGTGAACTATGGTTGGACTGTATGACTGTGATTTAGATGCTTTGTATAGATGCATTCATATAGAGTTATTTGATAACATGATATGTTTTGCTCTGATATGACTTATGTAATATGATTTCTGTAACAATCTCTGGCCATTGATTGTATAGTACCCGGATGTCCGCTTTGGGGTCCTCCCTCGGGACTGATGGTGTACGCCTCTGATATGTCTGGTTCCGCTTTGGGGTCCTCCCTCGGGAACACGTGCGTTGATTTCCGCTTGGGGTCCTCCCTTGGGAATGACGGCGCACATCTCTGATATGATATGGATATACGCTCTGTTCTGTTATGATATCTGTTATATGTTGTATTTGTATACTCTGTATCTGACTTTCATGCAGGAGTGAGCCAGGGGTATGGAGAATTCTCTATAAACCTGGAGCTTATTGAGATTTGTAATCTCACCCCTCTTTGGGGACATATTTTCAGGTGCCCAGATTCCCGGTGAGTCCTCACTAGGCAGGGACACGACACGTGGCTGAGGCAGTTGACAGATTGGATTTTGAGTGGCTGTAGGCTACTACCTTTTGGAGTGTTTGATGTATTTTAGTATTTTCGCATTTGATGGGTCATGATATTGATCCTTTATTTTGTATATGGCCTGTATATGTTTTGTACATGTCTGTCAGTTTGATGCATGTACATTTGAGTATTCAGGAACGTTATATGATGATGTAGTATTCAGATAGGTTTATGTTTTGATGGCATGCTGTTGGATTTAGTGGCACGGAGCCATGTTATGCATGCGCCCATGTATGGGTATTCGATTATATTTGGATATCTGGTATTTCTGAATTGATATGTCGTATAAACTGTTTATCAGGAAATGCTTCTGAGTGGGATTGGAAAATCCCCAGTTGTCCGATTTATAGAGGAAACTCTGCCCGATTTTCGTTTACGCCGAGAAAGAATTAAGTTAGAAAAAGAAAAAGTTAGCTCATATTTTCGTAAGTTAAGTCTTCCGCTGTTTTCTGTTTTATCATATGTATGTTAATTGAACCGGCTCGAGACGGGGATGTTACAAAAATACTTTCAAGGCCTTACATAGAAGAAAGAATAATTTACAGGGCACAATTGGAGGCCTGGAATTAGAGTTGAGTAGGTATTCCAGTGAGATTTTGGAGAGGTTGCATAAGGAGTTATGGCAGGAATTGAATACTATTTATGTTTAGGAGGAAATGACTTGGTTTCAAAGAGCTAGATGTAAATGGCTGGCCTTTGGAGACAAGAATACCAAATTCTTCCATTCTGCCACTGTAGCTAGAACTAGAAGGAACAAGGTTAAAGCCCTGAAGAAGAATGATGGAGGTTGGGTGGAGGAACCTGAGGAATTAAAGGGCCTAGCTGTCAATTTCTTCAAGAATCTTTATATGGAGGAAGTTCATCTTGATCCTAATATTAATATAGGGAATTTTTTTCCTATCATTGATAATCAGAATTGGACAAATATGGGGGCAATTCCAGATTCTGTGGAAATAAAGAGGACCTTTTTTGACATGAAGCCTTATAAAGCTCCTGGCTTGGATGGATTACATGTGGTTTTCTTTCACTCTCAATGGGAAAAAGTAGGGAAATCTGCAATTAAGTTGATATAGGAGATTTTTGAAGATCCTAGGAAGGTGGAGAAGATAAATCAAACTCTCATATGTTTGATTCCTAAAGTGGATAGGCCCGAGCTGATAAGTCAATTTAGGCCCATTTCTCTTTGTAATGTGGTGTATAAGGTGGTCACAAAGATAGTGGCAGGGAGGATGAGGAATCATTTATGTGAGCTTATAATGCCTAACCAATGTAGTTTTGTTAAGGGAAGGCATTCATCTGATAATATTATAATTACACAAGAGATAATTCATTCGATGAGGAATAAGAAAGGTGCTAAAGGATGGATGGCTATAAAGGTTGATCTAGAGAAGGCTTATGATAGGATAAGTTGGGTGTTTCTTCAAGAAACTCTTTTGATGGCTGGTTTTCCAGAGATTTTCATTAGGCTCATTATGGAGAGTGTGTCTACCTCAACAATGAATCTTTTGTGGAATGGGTCACAAACTGAGGATTTTAAACCAAGGAGGGGAATTAGGCAAGGAGATCCCCTATCTTCTTACCTATTTGTTTTGTGTATTGAGAGATTGGGACATATGATTCAGGATGCTGTAAACCAGAAGGCTTGGAGTCCAGTGAGGCTGGGTAAGAAAGGTCCACCTATTTCTCATTTATTCTTTGCTGATGATCTGGTATTGTTTATGGATGCTGCAACTAATCAAGCTGAAATGGTGACATAAATTATGTCCCAGTTTTGCTCAGCTTCGGGTCAGAAAGTTAGTGAGGGTAAGACCAAAGTTTTCTTTTCAAAAAATGTTAATCATATTAGAAGGAAAGAACTATGTCATATCATAAAGTTCTCATCTACTGCTGACTTGGGAAAGTATTTGGGAGTGCCCCTTTTGCATAAAAGGGTAACTAAAAATACCTTTAGGCATATCCTGGAGAAGACTAGCAGCAAGCTTAATGCTTGGAAGCAGAGATCCTTATCTTTAGCAGGGAGAGTTATATTAACAAGATCTGTTCTTGAAGCTCTTCCAACCTACTCAATGCAGACTTCTCTCATTCCGGTAGGCACATGTGATCTTATTGAGCAAAAAATGAGGGGTTTTGTGTGGGGTTCTGATAGGGATGTCAAGAAGGTGCATGCCTTGCCATGGAACATTGTTTGCCAACCAAAGAAGGATGGAGGGTTGGGCATCATAAGCCTAAGACAGACCAATAAAGCTTGTATAATGAAGGCTGTTCATGGCCTCCTTACGAAGAAGGACTAACTTTGGGTCAAAGTGTTAAGAAGCAAATATAAGGTGGAAGACTGTTTGATCCCAAATATTGTCAAGAAGTCAGGCTCTTCAAATCTGTGGCAGGGAATAACTCGTGTTTGGCCCCAAGTTCTGGATGGGTTCAGAATTATGGTAGGTAATGGAAAGGGTACCTCATTATGGAATGATAGATGGATGTTGATTGGTCACCTTAAAGACCATATATCTCAGGATATCCCTGGTGAGCTTCTGCATTATGAGGTGATGGATATGGTGAGGGAAGATGGAGACTAGGACTGGCTGAAATTTAATCATTTAGTTTCAGAAGAAGCATCATGCTATATAGCAGGAACCTGTCCTCCAAATTTATTGCATGGGGGGTAGGGTTATTTGGAATTTATCCCATGATGGAAGATTTTCTATTAAATCAGCTTTTGGAAGTTTGTCTCCAGATTCAATTATTAGTCCCAATGTTCAGTGGAATATCACTTGGGAATGGGGGGCCTCCTAGAATTAAGACATTTCTTTGGCTTGCTCATGGGGAGAAGTTGCTGACCAATCATAGAAGGATGCAAAGACACATGTCAGATTCTGAGATTTTTCCCAGATGCAATTTGCTTCCTGAAACTTGTATCCATGTCCTTAGGGATTGCAGTTGGGAACAATCGATTTGGAAGGCTTTTGTTAGGCCTGATAAATGGGGAGATTTTTGTGAGATGTCATTAATAGATTGGCTTCAGTCTAACTTGCTTCCTAAGAAGAACTGCTTAGGTGGTGAGAGAGGCTGTGTTTTGTTTGGTATTGTTTGCTGGTTTCTTTGGAAAGAAAGGAATAGTTTGGTTTTTGAGAATCAATGTTCAAGTGCAGACAATCTGGCTAGGAATTCTTGTATTTTTCTGTCTAATTTTATGGAGGAAAAGGTCATGTACAGGAATGCAGGAATAATATGAGAAGTCAGAAATCTGAAGTGATGATCCATTGGTCTCCTCCTCAGTCTGGTTGGATCAAGGTTAATATTGATGGATCAGCTAGAAGAAACAATAGCCAGAGTGGGTGTGGTGGGGTGCTGAGAGATGATACAGGTAGGTGGATTATGGGTTTTGCTAAGAACTTGGGAAGAGGGAGTTCAACCAAGGCTGAAGTTTGGGGTCTATATTCGGGCCTCCTTTTGGCTTGGAACAAAGGTTATAGAAGGGTGATCCTTGAAGGAGACTCACAGATAGCAGTTCAACTGGTTAAGGAGGGATGTGCTCCTAGCCATCCTCTGGTGTTTTTGATTCAAAGAATTACAGAGTTTTTAAATTTTGATTGGCAAGTGCAGTTAGTTCATGTTTATAGGGAAGCCAATAATGTTGCTGATTATTTGGCTGGTTTAGCTTATGAATATGGGTGGGATACTGTTGTTTTTTATGCTCCCCCTGATGGGTGTATAGAATTATTGGGTAGGGATCTTCGGGGTGTTGCCTGGCCTAGAGTAGTCAGAGTGATGTAATTTTGTTCGTTTAGTTTTCCGTTGATATACAAAAAAAAAGAATAAATACTTAAATTTGTTATAGGAATGATCAACTTATAACTTCAAAAAAGAAGAAGCTAATTTAGTATGGAAATAGTACTTAAAATTTTATACTTCAACCAAAACATGTTTTTTTTTTTAAATGGCTTAATTTGAATGAAAAGCTCTTTTTAAAAATAATTAATCAAATTCAAACATTACCTAGATTGAATAGGGGCATGTTTGGATAAGCTTTTTTAAAAAACCTATTTTTTTTCATGAAAAAAAGCACTTTTCACTATAAGTTCCTTTGGATGTCTGTTTTCAAAAAAAAACAGAAGTCACAAAAAAGCCAAAAACCTACTTGTTTTCTAGAAGCTAAAAATTTTAACTTTTAAAAAAAATTGAAGTCAAAAGTTAAATATTTTTTCAAACAATAAATTTTTTTTATAAAAATATAAATAATTTTAACTTTTTAAAAAATATTTTTAAATTAAGAAAAAAAAATAAAAATTATTTTTCTAGAAGCGCAGGCAACATGAATGACTCAAGTGCTATCTCTAAACCTTAACAGATATATTTATATGGGCTAAGGCCAATGAGACTGACCCAAAAACCCGACATCTGCTCCTTCCATGAATTACCATGGGTCAACCCATAAGCCACTCATGTTGCACTTGGTTTTAATTTTAAGTTTAAGAATTAGCCCATGAGCGAGAGTCTTAGATTTTAAAATAGGAGACCATTATTTTTACAAACCTTTTGTTTATAAATTATATTATATTTTTTCGGGAGAATATTAGGTTACACTATGTTCTCCAGGGAATTATAATATAATTTGCAAAAATTTATAAAAAAATTTGTAAATAAATTCTTCCTCTTTAAAATATGTTAAAATGTTTTTTCTTGGGATTCAGCGGGCTTGTTTTAACTCAAGTGAGATCAGTTGGGAACTTGAAACGAAGTAGGCTTTTCGGCTTTATCTCATGGGAGCTAGGACTAATTGAGTTGGGTTTATAACCTTATTTTCTTTTTTCATTATATATTTAACCCCTCTCCTCTAATAATTTAGTTTCACACAAAAAATAAAAAATAAAAACCTAAATTGCTAACATGAATGGTAGATTATAACAAAGCTTAGAACCATATATCAACGCAAAATCTTAAGAGATTAATTTTATCGACCATTTTCACTTACTTAATCCACACTTATATAGTCAATTTTTAAGTAATATAAAATTTCATTATTCATATTTACTCTTGAATTTATATTTGAGTCACACATATACATAATTAATATTTATCTACTAGTGATAAACAAGTGCTTCTGTTAGCTATATACTACTAGCCATGGAATTTGATTGTTGAGATGGTGCTGGCACTGATTACAATGGTTGTCTAGGAGTGTTTCATCTCTTCCATGTCATTAACTGTAGTGGTAGTGGCAACAAGGTTGTCACAGCCAGAATTGGAAACCAAAGCAACCAAAAAGTCAAATAGATCAGTGGATAAAACAGCAGAGGCCACATCCTCTTTGTGCATAGTTCTCCTTTTGCCTTGGATGGTAATGTTCCACGACCTTCTTGCTAGTTCCTCAATTAACAGCTCACAAGCCTTGGAGAAAATAATAGGAGCTTCACCAGATACCATCTTCACTTCATCACCAGACATCTTCATTATTTTCTTGATCCTTGCCAAGGGCAAAGAGTGTGACCCTGTTCTTCCACAAAGTAAGCTTGAGTATGCACCTGGTTGTCTCATATTGCTATATTGCTATCTGTGACTATGAGTTGCAGTGTTAGTGGCAATGGCACATATCTATATACGTGTGTGTTGCTTTCTGCAGAAACATGCCATGTTCAATTCAGATGGCCGGCCAGCCTTCTTCAGCCGGCTATAGCTGAAATTATAATCAATAGAAAGATTATACAATATTCTTATTTTCTAAGTGTAGACTTAATCAATTTGTTACTTTCATTAAGAAACGTTCAATAGGAATGCTTAGTTGACAAGACACTTTTTCAAGAGCTGTAAAATTTTCATGACAAAATATTATTTATTTTATCAAAAATGGTTAATACTATTTTGTAATATCTCGCTATTGGAAACGTAAAGATACAGAACAAATTAAATACTTAAATTTTTGTTAGAAAAAAAAAAAAGGAGTTCAGTCATTTAACGTTTAATCAAAAGTGTTGTAGATAATATTCAAGGGAAGGGACTAATGTATCCTTCCTATTTCATGTACCTTCCGGGGACTAATTTAAGGGTTTGTTCCCCATTTTAATAAACAGTTGGACTCATTCCAAAGTACAAATTTTTTCACAAGCAATCAAAATATATAGTCTTGTAAGACTTATTTGGTTCAAAATATGTAAAATTAATAAGCAATAAATCTAATAAGATTTATCCTTTTTTTCTCGCTCTTTATCCTAATTTTTTTCTCTCTTTCATTTCTTATCGAAATTGATTTGTCTATGTGGATATCACTTCATAAGAGAACGTGTGACATGAGAAAATCAATTCCCATTTAAATGTAATGAAACAATAGAACTATTAAAAATAAACAGATATAAAAGCAGGCAATGAAAGAGAGAGATTTAGCTGCCCTTATAGGATGAAAAGAAAAATAATTAGAAATTGTAAGAAGAGTTTAAGAAAAAAAAAAATTCACAATCATCCATCCATTTCTATGCTAATATATATGGGTTTATTTTTTCTACAGTCAATATAAATAAGTTATCTACATTCAACTCAAAAAGACGTTTAGGGGTGAAAATCAAGTTATTTTTATAATTATAATTTATTTCAGGATTATAATAATCTTTCTTATTATAATTTTTTAATTTTTCAACTAAAAATGACGTTATTTTGAGAGTGAATATAAATAACTTATCTACTCGGTAGAAACATTAAAGCCAATATATATATATAGGGAAAAAAGTTTCCGATGTTACTTTAGATAACTTTATCTAATGTTCATCGAAACGACGTCGTTTTGGGGTTGAAAAAGTAAAAAATTAGAGTGATAAAGACTATTATAACCCTGAAATAAATTAAAATTACAAAAATACCATGATTTTCGTCTCAAAACGACGTCGTTTTGATGAACATTAGATAAAGTTATCTAAAGTAACATCAGAAAAAACAAACCCATATATATATAGGGGCTTACATTTCTGCAGTTGTTGTACGTGCAGCAATCAAATACTTGCCATATATATATTTGAAAGCATTAAATGTGGAAAATTATAACAATACAAAGGATAAAAACATTAAATGAGGGGAATCATAACCATACATCTGTCGATGTTGTACGTAAAGCGGCTGTAGAAATAATTTTACCATATGTATATATATATATATATATATATATATATATATATATATATATATATATATTATTTAATATGTTTGACTATATTAACAAAGGGAAAAGTGTGTGTCATTTTAGAGGATGTAAAGTTGTGTCATTTTAAGAGAGAGAAAGAGTTGACAAAAAAATATATATATAGGTGTAATATGTTTGACTATATTAACAAAGGGAAAAGTGTCTGTGTGAGAGTAAAATAACATAAGTTGTGTCATTTAAAATGATAAATATTTTTGCCATTAACAAATACATTAAACTCTTTAAATGATATATAACAACCTATCATTAGATACAACTTAAAATATTTTATACTAATAATGCATCAAAATTAAATTCTTGTAAGAAGTAAGATTGTTCATCAACACGAAAAACACACACTATAATTTTAACATCTTATAAAGAAGATGTTAAAGCATATGTTGCACTGACACCGACACGGAACACGAGATACGACACGACACTCCGACACGTTAATTTTAAAAAATATTAAATTTCAACATGTTAGGACACATTTTGATATCATATAATATTTTTAATTTATGTAGTGTATATTATATTTATATATAAATAATTTAACAAAAATAAAATAAAGCTAAACTTATAATACCCATCAATTTTGCAAAGAAACATAAGATATCCCAAATATTTATATTAAACTCAATAAAATAATAATCATAATCCAACGAATCTAATAGTTGGAACTCAAAATGCAACACAACGTAACCTTTGAATCTTTTTTAAGTCTTTGCAACGAGTATTGGAGTGTCGAGAAATGTCTGAGTGTCAGAAAGTATTAGACACGAGATGTTAGAGATTTTGGAAGTATCGGTGCTTCGTAGGTTAAAGTCATGTATTTATGTAGAGAAAGACTAGTCCATTTTCTTTTGAGTAAACATTTGTAATGTTTAGGTTGGGTTGACATTACTTTGAATCTACGATTGCGGAAGATAACTAACATCAAGTTACTTCTTCAATCATTAAACATGACATCAAAATCATTATTCTATATTCAAACCAAGATATTAAAAAACTAAATTGATGTTATTTCTTATTATCGAGGGATTAAATTGATATCAAATTTCTTTATAGGATTAAATATTTAAATTGATGTTAGTTTTTTTCCACGGATTCATTTCCTTTTTTTTTTTATTTTTGAGAAACTAAATTGATTTCACTTATCTTTCAAAAATCAAACTACTGTCAATCTAATCTTTAAAAAACTGAAACGGTAATTTACTGTTTATTATTTTCTATTTTTCTGATACATTATTATTTCTTTAAATCTTAATATATAAAAACTCTTTCGGCCTTCCAGAAAAGCGGAACACTGATGCAGCAAGTTACAATTTTTAGCAGTAAAGTATTTGGCTCACAAAATTATAGAATACATGAACTTTACAAAACCGAAAAACGGAGATTTTAGGTCTATTTGATAACTGTTTTACAAAAACAGTTTTTTGGTATGTAAAAAAAAATTTAAAAACTATAAATATTTTTTTTTTTGTTTTAGAATCAAATTTAGAAAAAATGTCTGAGTTGTTTTTGTTTTCTGATTTAGTTTTTAAATTTCAAAAAAATAAAATATAGAAAATATTTTTTCATAATTATTCTATAAAACAGTTTTAAGCAAACGAAAAAACTATAACACAAACAAACAGGCCCTTTATAAGATCTTCAATAAAAAAAATCTTAATGTCATGATCTGTTGTTTTAAAATAACTTTACAATTTTTATTTTATTTTTTGTTTAGCAAAAACTTTTTTTTTTGGTCAGGAAGAAATATTTTTATGAAAAAAATCCGTATTCTTATATCTTCTGCAGTCTCAAATCTCATGATACCATAGAACCGGAAAAAAAAAATTCCATAATTTGAATTTTCTCATGAAGGAAAAGAGAGGAGCCTCTGCAAGGCAATGGGCCTCAATAATCTAGACTAGCCAACTCCAAGGGCATGCCCATCAACATTACATTCTATTTCTATGGTATGGACAACAGTTTTTTTTTCTTTTCATTTTTTGGAAACATATGGACAACAGTTCGGACTAATTCGGATTGAAAATTTTGATACTAAATTAAATCGAAGTCGTTTTTAATTTATTTATTTTTTGGAATTTGCCTATCAAATTATTAGGATGATTGACCATTGTGCCCCTATACTAAATTTTTTTACCACTTTGCCCCCATTTTAAACTATGTATTAATTTTAACCTTTTATCAAAATTATATACTAATTTGTTCTTGTTTGATCACATTAACCGCGAGTTACTCAAGAAACTGGATCAGTTACTTTAGTAAATGACATACTGGAGTAATCGGCCCAATTACTCTAGTAAATGAGGCATGTGGACAACTCAAATTGGGATTAACAAAAAATTTTATTCAAATGAATTTATAATGTCTTGTATATGTATAAAAGGACTTGTGATTACTATTTGTGGGTCCTTTATAATCGAGGATAGTCCTCATTTGATTTAAGGTGTCAAAACATGATTTTTTGTTGGTTTCAATATGACTTGTTAAATTGGGTTCAAATTTTATTAATCCATGCTTATTATTATATCAAGCACACATATATTTGGACTTTATATATGGGTTCAAGGGTCAAAAAATATTGAGAACAATTTCTATTCAATTTCTTATTCCCTAAACTGAATTTCTATTCAAACAAGTTTACATCTTTTTAGGGTATAAAGAATGGGAAAAACAAGTATAACGTTGTAGGAAAATTCTCTTGTCATGTTATAGAGACAATAAGTGTGGGGTCCACCATATTTAAAATAAAAAAAAGGAAAAAAAGTACAGCACAAATATCGATATGTGTAGAAAACTTTGTATTTGTCATGCAACATGACAAATGCAAAACCCAGAATGAATTTGGGTGGATATTGTCCTCAATTGTTTTGGACTGCAAATACTCATTCCATGTCCATTTATACACGTACAAGATATTAGAACTTAGTTTAATTAAAAATATTCGTAGATCCCAATTTGAATTGTTCACCGACTGAGTTACTCAGGTAACTCACAGTCAATGTAGTCGAATAGAGACAAATTGATATATAACTTAAAAAGGTAAGAGTTATAATTTTTTTTTTTTAAATAAAAGTAAAAGGGTCAATTATTATTGATTTTTTTCTTTTTGAAAAAGTGATGTCACGGTTACCAAAGAAAGAAACGCAGCGCCCACTGGGTACGGCAGCGCACGCTGCGATTCTACAAAGTACAAATCTAAAAGTCAAATGAGATGAATGACCCATTCAACACATTAAAAATATTCCTTATAATAATGCACGTATATTTCATTGTAATATCAACTCTTAAATTTTAAAATAATTATTATAACTGATCTTTTTTTTTTCTAAAGTGTAATCCTATTTTGTGAAAAACATAGATTCATTGTAAAGTAAATACTTTTTTTGGTCCTCAGCAAATTTTACAATGTCCATTTTAGTCCTTAGCAAATAAAAAGGCTATTCGTGGTTCTTAAGAAATTAAAAATGGACACATTTAGTTGAAATCGTGGTTCCTCGCAAATTCAAAAAAGACCCACATTAGTCCCTCAAAAGGACTAAAATGGATCCACTTTGAATTTTGTAGAGATCACGAATAACCTTTTTATTTGCTATGCACTAAAGCGAACATCGTAAAATTTACTAAGGACCGAAAATGATATTTACTCATCATTGTATTACACGGTTCAATTACATTTTTTTTTTGTTTCACTAGTGTAAAACAGACTCCCACCATAAAGTCTATCTTCGTATCTTGATATTTTTTTGAGCATGGATATTTTATTGGACAATAACAGGAAATTAAAAAACAAAAGACAGATAAAACGAAATATGCATTCCCCCTTGGCCAGCAAACACCAATGGCGTGGGGCTCTTCATAAGAGAATCCGTACGCGTGCGAGCATAGCCAGCCACCTCATTTCCTTGAGCATGGATATATAATATCCTAACTTTGACATTACCGAGCAGCAAGCCAAATAAGAAGTCAAAATTCGAATATATATATATATATATATATATATATATAGGGTTAGGATCATTTGATACTGGTGTTAAATTTAAAATTTGACACTTAATCGGAAAGCCGTTAGATCAAAAAAGATCAAGGTATCACATGCTTACAAATCAGAATCGTTATCTTTTTTGATATGATAATTCTCAGATGAAGTGTCAAATTTTAGGATCCTACCGTATATATATATATATATATATATATATATATATATATATATATATATATATATATATATATATGAGCAGGATCCTTTGAGACTAGTATCAAATTTAAAGTTTGACATCTCATCTGAAAGCCATTAGATTAAAAAAGATTAACGACTCTGATTTGTAAGCATGTGACACCATTGATCTAACGGCTCTCAAATAAGGTGTCAAACTTTAAATTTGACACTGATGTCAAAAGATCCTACCTCATATATATATATATATATATATATATATATATATATATATATATATATATATATATATATACATGAAAAACATTTTCTTATGTTGCATGAGAATTCAATTCTCATGTTGTGACCCTTCGATTTGCATGCAGAGCTTTTCTTTTCTTTCTTTTTTTAATAAACGTGGGGTCCACCACTAGTTGAGTCACAACATGAGAATTTAATTCTCATGTAACATGAGAATTTAATTCTCATGTAACATGAGAAAATCAAACCCCATATATATATATATATATATATATATATATATATATATATATATATATATATATATATATAGGGATTATCATTTCTCAAGCTGCCGGAGATAAAGTTATCTCCGACTACTAAATCATAACCATACAAAGATAGATCAATGATGATAAAGGAAGAGAGAGAAAGGGGGAATCATAATCATTCAAAGGTGAATCAATACATATAAGAAAATAAATAATCTAAACGACGTAGTTTTGGGGTGGCCGGAGATAAATTTATCTCAAACAGCTTGAGAAATATTTTTCCCATATATATATATATATATATATATATATATATATATATATATATATACATACATAGGGAAAAGTGTTTGCCATTCTAAATGCCAGAAATTTATGTCATTTTAAGAGAGATACAGTGTAACACCCCGTTCTAGAACCGGTTTGTTAACATCGCATTATGATATTAAGCGCAGTTACAATCACATGGTTCAATTAAAATCCGGTTAAATTTTTCTTTTTAAAACATGCTGAACTTAAGATAACCAAGTGCGTGATCATAACCGTATTACTTTGCGGAATCAGATAAACCAAGCTTAACATCATGTTCTTATTCCATTTTTAAACCATTAATTTACTTCTTATTTATTTCCCAACTTCTACTATATTGTAGATCTCTTCGTTAGCTACGCGTGGTTCCAAACCGCTCCTCATTTGGAGCTCTGTAGCTCAAGTTATGACAATTTTGCTAACCCAGGTGTATGCTGAAAAACTACGCGGGCAGGGCGCTCAAGCGCGCTCCAGGGCGCTTAAGCACCCACAGACAGAGGGAATTCACATTTTTGGCCACCAAGGGCGCTTAAGCGCGCTCCAGGGCGCTTAAGCGCGCTACCTGGGCGCTTAAGCCCCCATTTTGGGCGCTAAAGCTCCAGGCGGCAGAAAGCTTTTGGTCTTCACAGGTACATCAGGGCGCTTAAGCCCCCTCATGGGCGCTTAAGCCCCCTGAGCAGGCTTAAGCCTCCATTTGCAGGCTTAAGCCCCCTCTTCTGGGCAATTTCCTATACTCATATTTTTCATGCATCTTTCTTGGGGAATCAATCCTACACATTTTACAACCTATTTAACAAGCTTGTGATATCCCTATATCATTGCTTAACTCTCATCCTCTCATCATAATACTATCACTCATAACCTCAATCACAATCCTCAACCATTACCTCATTCATTATTGTTACTTCTATAACCATTCCTCAATTACTCTTAAACAATCAAACATCAACCAATAATCATCAATCAATCATAACATGTATCAATGCATGAATAATGCATGAGCATACAATTACTATCATAATTACACATCACATCTCATAAACCATATCTCCTCAATGGAGTATGGTGGAACACTCAATGGGATCAACCCCAAGGTCCAAAGGTTTTCCTTGCTCTTGAGCTTTCCTCAATTGCACACAATCCCAAGGGTTGGTCACTCCACTTGGTCCTCTTGCCTCAATCCTATCAACACAAGGAATACAATCAAACAATGCTAACAATGCAAGAAAATCCATAGTTCCAAGCCTAGATTTCTCCAAACATCAAAGCATACTAAAATAACACTATAAACTCATTTCTACCGATTAAATGTCATTCCTAGCATTTTTCACAACATACTCTAAGCCTCATTCTTCCTTGAACATAGCTAATTTACTCAACATTTCATAAAAACCCTAAAACACTATTCATTAAACCCTAACCATGAAATTTTCCAAGAAAACAAGGTTCAAGGGTTAAAATCTTACCACCAATGGTCACACAACCAAGGATTGATGGCTCCTCAAGCTCCAATGGAGGTTGAAGCTCCCAAAACCCCAAACTCTCACAAAGGGGCGGAACTTTGAGAGGAAAAATCTCACAACACAACACTCCCCACTAAGAACCAAGCTTGGATTATGAAAGAGGGGAAGATTTAGAGTGGTTTAGGCTTTTGAATCACCCAAAACGGTTAAGGTTTCCTCCCTCCTCTCTCTCTTCTTCTCTCTCCCTTTCTCCTCCTTCTCCTTCTTCTTCTTTCTGGTGCCTCTGTTTCTCGACGGGGAATTGGGGAAAATAGGGCTCCTTTTTGCTTTCTAAGTCACTTACTTAGTTAAGTGGCTTATGTGGGTATTGGTTCATCTATCTATTCAACTTCATTAATTACCAAACTTTACCCAAAAGTTTAGAATATTATTCTAGGAATATTTATAATTTTATTTTTATATTTCGGGCACTTTTGCCTGTACCCATTTATACCCCTTAATTTTCACTGTGTACATTTTTTAACTCCAAGTGACTCAGATTCATTTAATTAAGCATTATACTTAATTTTACTCACTAAAACATGCTTAATTATTTAATTAAAATTAATCAATTAAATGCTTAAGTTTGGGGTATTATATACAGACACAGAAAATTTGAATTTTAAATTAAAAAAAACCACCCACTTTCTCTGTCCCATGATTTCCCTTTTTCTGTGTCTATCTCTCTCCTAAAATGACATAACTTATGTCATTTAAAATGACAAACACCAAACCCATATATATATAGGGGAGGGTTATATTTACAAACTATACTATGTACTCTCGGAAGTACACTCGGTTAGTAATGTAAAAAAAAATTTATAAACGGATCATTCCCAATATATATATATATATATATATATATATATAACTTGACATTTAGCAATGATAGATGTATAGTTATGATTTTCTACATTAAATGTTTTCACCTTTTAATATGGTTATGATTTTCCATATTTAATGCTTTTATCTATATGTATATGGTAATTATTTGACTACTAGACGCACAGGCGGACCTGCACTTGTGCCATAGTGTGCAAGTGCATACACAAATTTTTAGAAATAAAAGAGTAAAGTATTTTTTGGGTTCTCAATGAAAATTATAGGGTTCAATTTAATCTCTTAGAAAAAAAAATTAACTTGTGATCCTTCTGAATCCCAAAATAAACCTAGTTGGTTAAAATCGTAATCCCTCTTAAATTCAAAGAAGATCCACGTTAGTCCCTCATGAGTCTATTTTGAATTACACATTAATCACGAGTCGATTTTTTTCTAATAAATAAAATTGGGATCCGTAATATTTGTTGAGTACCCAAATAATTCAAAGGGACCACTTATTTATATTCATTTATTTTTTATTATTTTTAAAATATTTTTTAAAAAATATTTTTCGGGGGAAAATTCCCGCTCCTAAATATGCAGACATAAATAAAAAAAATTAAGTCCGCAACTAACTGGACGTCCAGCGGCTAGAGAAATGTAAACCTCATATATGTATATATATATATATATATATATATATATATATATATATATATATATATATATTATGAGTTCACTTTTTCTACAGTCAATGTAGATAATTTATCTACAGTGAGCCTAAAACGACGTTGTTTTGAGGCAGAAATCAAAGTATTTTTGTAATTATAATTTATTTCAGGGTTATAATAGTCTTTTTCATTATAACTTTTTAATTTTTCAACTCAAAACGACGTCGTTTTGGGAGCGAATGTAGATAACTTATCTACATTCACTTTAGAAACATTAAAGCCTATATATATATATATGTATATATATATATATGAAAAAATATTTCTCCAGCCACTTGAGATAAGCTTATCTCAAGCTACACATAACTATATACTATAAGTAGTACACAATGTTAGAAATCGACAATCACATAAATCGCAAATGAAAAAGAGAAAGAGAGAGAGAAAATAGACACAATGATTTACCTTGGTTCACCCAATTTAGGCTACGTCCATATTGTCTGTACTATATTCACCTCACCGCCACTCGTTACAAGTCCTTCGGTTTACAAGAAAAATATAAATAGGATTAGAAAACCCTAACAGCAGTTGTTCATGGGCTCAAGCCCAAACTACTAAGAAAGTTACAATAAATCACCATTGAAGTATGAGTCATACCCAACATATAGTTATAATGTTAAAATTATTATTTTTTTGTTATTTTTTTTCTCTCTCCACGTCATCAGACAAGTTCTTAAAAGTGTCTGAAGAGAGAGAAAAAAAGTACCTTTAACATTATAACTATGTACTATCCGTAGTACATAGTTATAAGAGGTGGCTTGAGATAAGTTTATCTTGTCAAACTTTGAAATTTGACATCAAATTCTAACCGTATATTTTCGTCAATCAACGATTATCATTAATTGGAAATCAAACTTATTACATAATTATTAATTCCCAGTAAATGATAATCGTTGATTGGCATAAATCAAAGATTAGGATTTGGTGTCAAATTTCAAAGTTTGACACTGGGGTCAAAGGATCCTGTCTGTCTCAGAATCCTTTGACACCGGCGTCAAACTAAAAAGTTTGAGAACAAATCCTAACAGTTGATTTCATAAATTTAACGGTTATAATTTATTTGGTCACATTTATTAGTTAATTATTAATTTCGAATAAATTATACACGTTTTTTTTTGTTTAAGATTATACACGTTAGATTGACGTAAATAAACTGTTAAGATTTGATGTCAAACTTTTTATTTTGACAGCAATGTTGAAAGATCCTATCATTCATATGTGTGTATGTGATAGGATTCTTTGACACCAGTGTCAAACTTTGAAATTTGACACCTAATTCTTACCATTGATTTTCGCCAATCAACGGTTATAATTTTCTGCAATCAAACTTATTAATTAATTATTAATTCTCAATAAATGATAATCATTGATTTGCGGAAATCAACGGTTAGAATTTGGTGTCAAATTTCAAAGTTTGACACCGGTGTCAATGGATCATATATATATATATATATATGTGTGTGTGTGTGGCTTTAATGTTTTTACAGTGAATGTAGATAAGTTATCTACATTCACTCCCAAAACGACATCGTTTTGGGTTGAAAAATTAAAAAATTATAATGAGAAAGACTATTATAACTTTGAAATAATAATTACAAAAATACCTTGATTTTCTCCCAAAAATGACACCATTTTGAGCTCAATGTAGATAACTTATCTGTAACACCTCGTTCTAGAACCGGTTTGTTATCATTACTTTATGATACTAAGCACAGTTATAATCACATTGGTTCAATTAAAAACCCGGATATATTTTTTTCCATTTAAAACTTACTTATTTTTCGTTTTGAACAACACCGAATTAAAATAACCAATTGCGTGACCATAACCGTATGACATTGCAGAATAATTAAAACTAAGCTTAACATCATATTCTTATTTTGTTCAAGTTCAATAGTAAACTATCTTAACTTTTTATTAATTTGGGAATTCTATACTTCCTTTATAGTTCTCATCTCCCACTAAGTTATATATCTCTTCGTTAGCTTCACGTGTGTTCAAACCGCACTTCAATCGGAGATCTGTAGATCAAGTTATGCCAATTTTACTAAACTATGTTCATGCTGTTTTAGGGATGCGTACTCGAGCGCTCTACTGGGCGCTCAAAGGCAGAGAATTTTGCCATCGTCAGGTTTTTTCAATGTGCTTGGGCGTGCACTAGCACGCTTGAGAGCTCAGAGAGAGAGAATTTCACTTTATTTCATGCATATAGCGCGCTTGAGTGCCCAAAGTAGCGCTTGAGTGCCCTCCACCTGGGGCAGACTTGGTCTCCCCTGTTTTTGGTGATTTTCTTGGGGAAATTTCATTCCCCCTTCATTCTCCAAGGGTCATAACACCTAATTGACACGGAAAGGCCAACCATGATCAAACACCATGTGGCACCTGCATCCCACAAACACTTTACCAATTCATCATGCAAATCAAAATGATAAACATCACTACATATTCATCAATATATTAAAGTCTAAATACATCAATGTTCTTTCAAATTTCTTATACATGCCAAAGGACTTAGCTACAAAAGGAACATGATCAAAGCTATGAGCCATATACAACAAGGGGTTCACCACCACAATGATCATGCACTAAGTCCTCCCAAAATACATTATGTGGCATAAAAATTTACATATACATGTGGCAATGTAAATGACATATACATCTACAATTCTAGATGAGATGCAATCCAAAATGACAGGTTATCAACATATGACAATCTAGCTTAAGTATGGCCACTTGCTGTAACGCCCCGTCTGCAGCCGGTTAATTAACATTCATAAGATAGTAAGCGCAACATGCTCAACTTAATTAATGCGGAAGCTAACTGAATAAATTTTTTCTTTTTCCTTATGTATTGCAAACCTTTTCACTTCCATGGCCAAAATAAAACGGACAGCATTTCCTCTGTATTTTAGACCACTGGGGATAATTCCCACTATGAAAATTTCAACCTGATTGACAGTTTAATTAAATCCAGGCATACAACCTATTACCCAGCCATCCATGTCATAGGCTATACATAACTAACAAAATAGATAAACTATCAACATGGCATATACATCTCCTATGCTCTCATAATAATGACATGGAATATAGATACATATCCAAAACAAAACCATGTATCAGTATAACAAGCTAATCCTGACTATTAGGTCAAGTAATATCTCTCGTCTGGCTTCTTGCCACGCTATGCCTCAGCACCATCAGCTCCTGTACCTAAAATGGTGATCCCCATAACACGGGGTGAGAAAATATAATTATCTCAGTAAGCTAGGGACCCTTGGAGGGCTCCGCCACCCCTAAGCTCACTTCTGTATAAACACAATATAAAAATCCATGCATGCATCAGAATATGTATGACAATGCAGTGTGCAATAATGTAATCCTACTGGCCAGAGAATATAACAAATATGCATTAAGCAAGGAAACATCGTCTTGCAGCATACCGTATGAGGAAACACTGTCTCATACTATGCATAAGGAAACATCGTCTCATGCCTCACACAAGGAAACACCGTCTTGTGTGGCACTCAACATACATACATATATATGCAACATATAACATCATTTTCACATACCATATCAAACTACCATCCTCCCTTGGAGTTTGGTGGAACAAACGGGGGATTAACCCCAAGGACTGAAAGCTTACCTGGCAAGCAGTGTCCTCCACTAATTCTCGTGTCCACAGCGTCACGATCTCTCACAAGGTCACAACCTAGTTCCAAGATGTGAAGACAATCGGTATTCCTATATACCAGTCTATCACATTTAATTTTCAATACTACACATACAAGAAATCTACACTTGATTTTTTGTCCAATTTATCAAAGTGTCCTAAATGGCGATTTCATGATTTTTCCTTTTACGAGAACCAATCCCAAGCATGTTTAACAAAGGAACTGACCTACAAATCACCCTCCAACTACTCATACCATTTATTATCTCAATATTGATCACTTACCATCTTTGAAAATTTAGAGAAAATATGTTTCTCAATCTAATGGCACATCCAATGGATCCTCCTCAATTATTGGGTCTCCTTGCTCAATCTTATGTCATAGACATCAAAGAAACAACAAAACAACACATCAATATTTCCTCAAAAATTCCCATTTTCGAGTTGCTATTCACATGAAAACCTAACATCCATAAAACATATAAAAACTTGATTGGAGAAGAGATTTCTTACCACAATTGATACTAGGATGAGGGGAGGAGAGTTTTCCAAGCTTCTTATGGTTGAAACACCCCAAAATCACTCAAATTCTTCAAAACTTGAAATGGTAGAGGGGTTTTATCTCACTCCACACAACTCCCCACTTGAAATTGATGGTTTGGCTTTGAAGAGGAGAGAATTTGACACACTTTTGGCTTTCGAACCAAGTAGATTGGAGGTCTCTAGCTCTCTCTATGAATTTTTGAAGATTTTTCTCAAAAACCCATTTTCTTTGTTTTCTCTTCTCTATCGATGATGATGCGCAGAAGATGAAGAATAATAGGAACCTTTAGGAACTCAAGTGAGCTCACTAACCAAGTGGGTATAAGTTTATCTATCTCACTCACTTAACTCTCATCCTAACTTTACACATTGGCTCACTATATTTTTATGGTAATATTTCCATATTTACTTTCACTTTTTGAGTAACTTTATTTACCCGCATTTTTACCCCTTAACTGTCATTTTAACTCTTTTTTCACAAAATGTGACTTTATTTCTTTTTCTTCTACTTTACTTATAATTATTCTTCAATAACATGATTAAAATCATTAATTCATAATTAAATCCACACTACATGTGAGGGTTATTATACTCACCCCACCTTTTTAGGATTTTGTCTGCAAAATCAGGATCATACCTAAAAACAAACTCTGGATATAGCCAAAGTATCTCATCCTCACGCTCCCAAGTAGCCACCTTAGGTGTCCTACCTTCCCACTGAATCTTGATCATATGAATTGACTTATTCTTCAGTTTTCTTTCATCTCTATCAAGAACTCTCCACGGCCTCACATGAGTTTTTAGATTTTTCTTTATTTGAACCTCATCAAGCTGCACAACATGGGATTCATCTCGAATATATCTCCGCAGCTGAGACACGTGGAATACATCATAAATACCAGATAACTGTGGAGGCAAGGCAAGCTGATAAGCAACCGGTCCCACCCTCTTGATTATCTGATAGGGACCGATAAGCCTAGGACTCAGCTTCTTTACTCCAAGAGCACGTCCCACACCTGTCACAGGTGACAACCTCACAAAGACATGCTTACCCTCTGCAAACTCGAGAGGTCGATGCTTGTGATCATAATAGCTCTTCTGGAGACTCTGTGCCTATTTCAATTTATCCCTGATCAGTCTGATCTGATTAGAAGTGCCCTGTACCAAGTCTGGCCCAATCATTTGCCCTTCTCCAACCTCAGTCCAACAAGTAGGTGATCTACACCGCCAGCCATACAATGCCTCATATGGTTCCATGCCCAAACTGGAATGAAAACTATTATTGTACGAGAACTCTACCAGTGGAAGGTACCTATCCCATGCCTTACCCTGCTCCAGGGCACAAGCTCTCAACATGTCCTCCAGGGTCTGAATAGTCCTCTCTGTCTAAACATCAGTCTGAGGATGATAAGCCATGCTCAGTCTCATCTGAGTGCCGAAAACCTGCTGCAGTGTTCCCCAGAAGCGAGATGTGAACTTCGGGTCCTGATCACTCACAATGCTTTCAGGCACCCCGTGAAGTCTCACAATCTCCTTCAAATTGAGTCGAGCCAAGTGCTCTGTAGTAAAAGTCACCTTCACTGGCAGAAAATGGGCAGACTTCGTAAGCTTATCAACAATAACTCATATAGAATCATATCCAGCCTGAGTCGTGGGCAACCCAACAATAAAATCCTTGGAAATACGATCCCACTTCCATATCGGAATATCCAGAGGTTGAAGCAAACCACCATGTCTCTGGTGTTCAATCTTAACTTTCTGACATATTAGACACTTCTCAACAAACTTTGCAATGTCATTTTTCATACCCGAAATCCTTATTTACATGTCTCATAATTCGTATGCAAAGTATACATATGCGATTGGACTCATTGTTTCTATCTTAATTCATATACTATCAATTCTCTTACATTCATTGTACCTTAGTCAGAATTTCTCTTTCTCTATTTCGGCACCTCTACGAGTCTTACTCCAAGAAATCAATTCTTTTAAGCAATAAAAGTCCAGATGATGCAACAGCATATATATATATCATGTATGTGTGCTAACAAGTCTACTGACAAGAGAACGCATGATTTACGCACATCTGCTACACGCATAAGAAGCATAAGGCATCTACCTTATACCCCCACTCAGGGATTACCATCTTGTGCAGCTTCACACTACACTCAGGGATTACCATCTTGTGAGTAATACACCACATAACATACACATATAAGAATGAATTATTTCAATAATCACATATACCATTTCTTACTTATTCCACCTCTTGGTGGTTTTAGAATATAACCTCAAATTGGAAAGACTTAAATCTTGTTTATCAATCCAGCATCTTATCATCATGCAACGAGGAATTGATTGCACTGTGCACTCAGCAAACCAGGACCACTCGATAAGTCTCAACTCAAAGCAGTGTCCACATGGAACTTCCAAGAGCCACACCTCTTAGGTTACAATCTCCAAAGGGAAACCCATGCCACAGATTATTGGCCAAGGAACTAACAGGCACATTAGCCTTTCGCGTACCTCGTACAAAAGATAATGAGTCTCAACTTGAACGTGTGTCTAAATGAAACTCCTAAGAGACAACCTCTTCGAACACACCCCTCCAGGGATATTCCGTGTAATAACATTTTCCTATAGCCAATAAGCTCACTCAATTAACTCACCTTCAATTGATTATACCTACAAGTATATCAGTCTCAATCAAGCAAATCATCAGGCCTTCAGCCGTTACAAGATTGCTCACACCACCAGGCCATTCCCCCAAGTTGTTGCGCCGTCATAAGAATACCTATGCAACCAGGTCATTCCCCAGGCCTCCAGCCATTAGGAGAATACCTATGCAACCAGGTCATTCCCTAGGCTAGCACACCCTCAAAGGAATATCAACAGGTGGCACTATCACAGATTTCTTGCAATAATTATTACATTAGGTCTATCCACCTAATCCTTATACACATGGAACAATGATTAGACTAATCCTGCAAGTTGTCTAATATTCATACTTCTGACTGGATTGACATTATCCTTTGTATTGAGAGATTTTATATTGTGTGCACTCGACCCCCAACTTGAGGCACTGATACAACTTATATACTTACAACTTGTTCGATCCTTTCAAAACACTCATTGTCCAGGTTAAATACCATTATGATATCCTACCATCAATTTGCACAAGCTTACCAATTCAATCACATGGTCGTTCACTCATCGTTGAACCATTTCCAAAAGGAGTCGATCTCTCAGTATCTCTAGCAGTTTATCACACGAATAAGTTTTCGAACTTATGTTCTCGATCCAAGAACAAACGATTTCACTCTTGCAGTCCAAATAAAACAAGCACAAATAGACACTCGTGCCTCTACCTGCTCCAATCACTAGCATAATAATGCCACATACAGTCATATATGCATCAAAAATCTTGACCTTTAACAGTCCTATATCATACCATATGAGATACAACTTAGGATCACAATATCCATTGTTTCCCCAAGTAGTGTATCCGTCCATCTTTGGATTGACTTATATAGTCTCTAGTACACACAGTACCTTACTGTACTTAATGATTAAGTCTACAATGGAATCCAATTTCATTTTCTTACTTTGTGCCTAGCACATGTCACCACATAATCTAGGATGGACACAAATAGTGGAATAACATGATTGTGCCAAGAGTTATTATACAACATTCTTCTTGTGGTATTTAAAAGCATTCATGCTTATACCAATTATGCGCACCAAAATTATCCACCCACTAAACAACTCTTCAAGTCGTTCCGCCTAGAAAGTATTTCAATCATCTTTCATCCCAAGTAGAATACAGATCCAGATATCGTCCTTAGTCCTTCTCACTAAGTGAAGACATTTAGGTAGCAAAAATTCACTTTTATCAGATTGTTTAACTTATAAATCTTTACTTCCTTTATTCATCCAAGAAGTAGAGCCACTTGCTTTTCTAGGATCAGACTCTTTAGCATTCTTGTTCTTCTGCCTTTTATGAAAATCCTCAACAACACAACATTGATTAATCAGAGTGTGGAAATTTATAGAACCACAACCAACTAGACTCTCTGCAATTCTATCATTGAGTCCCTTTTTGAAATTTGGCAGCCAATGACTTTGAAATCGACATAGCCTGCCTGAAATGCGTATACTTAGACAACTGAATGAACTTGGTTAAATATTCATCAACAGACATGTCTCCCTGCACAAGATCACCATACTCATCCTTCAGCATGTATGTGGCGTATAATAGTCTCTTGTGATCATCACACTCCATCACTCGAAAATCCTCTCTAAGTACTAAAGCCAAGCAGCAGAAGCAATAGCAACAGGGTCATAACACCCATCAAAAGTAGGTGGCTGATGCTTCTTGAAAGCATTCAGCTATCCATCCCTACGCTCAGATTCACCATTTGGGTCCATTTGTGGCTGCTGCTCAACAGTGTGTTGAGTATGGCCAAGACTACTAGTACTAGGAGTATGATGGCTAGCTTCACCCTCAGCATTACCATCGACATTTACAACCCCAGCACCCTCTGGTGGTGGCGGTGCTGGTGGAGGTTGATTCCCCGCTCTGCCATCTCTTATGGCTCTCAACTCAGCCATAATCTGATTTATCAATAACTGGTTGGCAGCAATAATGTCTTGATTTGTCTTCCTTAAAGTCTCATTAGCTCGCCTTCTAACAACTAACTCCTGTTGCACACCCACCAAAGCAACAACAATCAGACCCTGACTAACATTAGCATTAGATGCCTCAAGGTTACTTCGATTCCTAACTAAATCAGCCAACAAGATATCTAGTTGCCCATCAGATGTCGCCTAAGTCCTTCTAGTAAGTACCATGACTCTGCACATGTTACACAAAGGAATGAGTTGATCAAGCTCACACTAAGTGGTCACATATGCATTATCATAGAAAAACCTAAAAACCACTCACGAACAACATAGTTATTGCAACACATCAAGAACTCCCTTTTCAAAACTGCTCTGATACCATAAAATATAACGTTCCGTCTGCAGCCGGTTAATTAGCATTCATAAGATAGTAAGCGCAACATGCTCAACTTAATTAATGCGGAAGCTAACTGAATAAATTTTCTCTTTTTCCTTATGTATTGCAAACCTTTTCACTTCCATGGCCAAAATAAAACAGATAGCATTTCCTCTGTATTTTGGACCACTGGGGATAATTCCCACTATGAAAATTTCAACCTGATTGACAGTTTAATTAAATCCAGGCATACAACCTATTACTCAGCCATCCATGACGTAGGCTATACATAACTAACAAAATAGATAAACTATCAACATGGCATAGACATCTCCTATGCTCTCATAATAGTGACATGGAATATAGGTACATATCCAAAATAAAACCATGTATAAGTATAACAAGCTAATCCTGACTATCAGGTTAGGTAATATCTCTCGTCTGGCTTTTTGCCACGCTATGCCTCAGCACCATCAACTCCTGTACCTGAAATGGTGATCCTCATAACACGGGGTGAGATAATATAATTATCTCAGTAAGCTAGGGACCCTTGGAGGGCTCCTCCACCCCTAAGCTCACTTCTGGTATAAACACAGTATAAAAATCCATGCATGCATCAGAATATGTATGACAATGCAGTGTGCAATAATGTAATCCTACTGGCCAGAGAATATAACAAGTACGCATTACGCAAGGAAACATCGTCTTGCAACATACCGTATGAGAAAACACCGTCTCATACTATGCATAAAGAAACACTGTCTTATGCCTCACACAAGGAAACATCGTATTGTGTGGCACACAACATACATACATATACATGCAATAAATAACATCATTTTCACATACCATATCAAACTACCCTCCTCCCTCGGAGTCTGGTGGAACAAACGAGGGATTAACTCCAAGGACCGAAAGCTTACCTGGCAAGCAGTGTCCTCCACTAATTCTCGTGTCCACAACGTCACGATCTCTGACAAGGTCACAACCTAGTTCCAAGATGTGAAGACAATCAGTATTCCTATATACCAGTCTACGACGTTTAATTTTCAATACTACACATACAAGAAACCTACACTTGATTTTTTGTCCAATTTATCAAAGTGTCCTAAATGGCGATTTCATAATTTTTTCTTTTACGGGAACCAATCCCAAGCATGTTTAACAAAGGAACTCACCTAAAAATCACCCTTGAACTACTCATACCATTTATTATCTCAATATTGATCACTTACCCTCTTTGAAAATTTAGAGAAAAATATGTTTCTCAATCTAATGGCACATCCAATGGATCCTCCTCAATTATTGGGTCTCCTTGCTCAATCTTATGCCATAAACATCAAAGAAACAACAAGACAACACATCAATATTTCCTAAAAAATTCCCATTTTCGAGTTACTATTCACATGCAAACCTAACATCCATAAAACATATAAAAGCTTGATTGGAGAAGAGATTTCTTACCACAATTGATACTAGGATGAGGGGAGGAGAGTTTTCCAAGCTTTCTATGGTTGAAACACCCCAAAATCACTCAAATTCTTCAAAACTCGAAATGGTAGAGGGGTGATATCTCACTCCACAAAAATCCCCACTTGAAATTGATGGTTTGGCTGTGAAGAGGAGAGGATTTGACACACTTTTGGCTTTGGAACCAAGTGGATTGAAGGTTTCTAGCTCTCTCTATGAATTTTTGAAATTTTTTCTCAAAAACCCATTTTCTTTGTTTTCACTTCTCTTACGATGATGATGCGCAGAAGATGAAGAAAAAGAGGAACCTTTAGGAACTTAAGTGAGCTCACTAACCAAGTGGGTATAAGTTTATCTATCCTGCTCACTTAACTCTCATTCTAACTTTACACATTGGTTCACAATATTTTTATGGTAATATTTCCATATTTACTTTCACTTTTTGAGTAACTTTATTTACCTGAATTTTTACTCCTTAAGTGTCATTCTAACTCATTTTTCACCAACGATGACTTTATTTCTTTTTCTTCTACTTTTCTTATAATTATTCTTCAATATCATGATTAAAATATTAATTTATAATTAAATCCGCACTACATGTGAGGGTTATTATACTTGCCACTAGAGGCTCCTGCAGCATCTGTACCTGAAAGGGGGTCCCCACAACATGGAAGATATACAAATACATCTCAGTAAACGAGGGGTCCTTGGAGCATCTCTCAATCCCATAGTTCATGTCGCAGTACTATAGCAATAGAGTAACTAATGCAGTAAATACATATTCATGCAGTGTGTACAACATCTCCAGAAGACATCCCTCGAGCTCTTGTTGTCCTAAGGATACTCAAATGTAAATAGTCTTATTGGCCAGTGTAACGCCTGACAACTTGCAAGGAACAACGACTGTCCCCACACACTAACACGAGACTTTTTAGCGTGCTTTGTCCTCACTCGCACACTTTCCGGGAAAACTTCCCAGGAGGTCACCCATCCCAGAATTGCTCCAAGTCAAGCACGCTTAACTGTGGAGTTCTTCCGTTCCGGGCTACCGAAAAGTAGATGCATCTTGTTAGTATAGGTAGTTCCAATTAATTCTTATAAGCTATTCCCAACTGTACCGTCCCATACCAGTACAGTCTCTGGAATCCCTCTCTTTCGGGTGTTGATTCGATTCATTCATGTACCCCCGTCCCAAGAAGCCTGCCAGGAGCCGCTCCTTGTTTGTGCCCTTTCGCACTATGCCCTTTCGCACCGGCGATCACTCCCCGCCCTCGTCAGCGCCTGGGATGTTACATGCCCACCAGCTTCCGCCTGGTTCGTCCTCGAACCACACCGTACTGGAAGAGAGGCCCTGCTCTGATACCACTTGTAACGCCTGACAACTTGCAAGAATCAATGACTGTCCCCACACACTAACACGAGACTTTTCAGTGTGCTTTGGCCTCACTCGCACACTTCCCGAGAAAACTTCCCAGGAGGTCACCCATCCCAGAATTGCTCCAAGTCAAGCACGCTTAACTGTGGAGTTCTTCCGTTCTGGGCTACCGAAAAGTAGATGCATCTTGTTAGTATAGGTAGTACCAATTAATTCTTATAAGCAATTCCCAACTGTACCGTCCCATACCAGCACAGTCTCTGGAATCCCTCTCTTTCAGGTGTTGATTCGATTCATTCATGTACCCCCGTCCCTAGAAGCCTGCCAGGAGCCGCTCCTTGTTTGTGCCCTTTCGCACCGGCGATCACTCCCCACCCTCGTCAGCGCCCGGGATGTTACAGCCAGCTAAACTACCAAGTATGAATTACGCATCTTCATGCAATATACAAAACATTGGGAAACACCATCTTATGCCACACCCAGTGCATACACATACGTATAACAAAGCATTAAACTACTTTATTGAATTTACATACACTATCAACAACTACTACCCATTCTAGGCTTGGTGGAACAATGAAGAGATTAACATTCAAGGTCCGAAGGCTTACCTCAATTTGCTTCCAACTCAACCTTTGTTCACCACCAATACTACAATCAAACTTCACAAACAAACACTATACAAAGGTGCAATGCAATCAATCTATTGCATCCAAGAATATATCAATATTCATCAACCAACAACCACATTCACACCACAAGTAAGGCATGAACTTACCAATCCAAATGAGCTAATCAAGCTCCATAGCTTCCTCCAATGGATGGTCACTCAAAGTTAGTCCACTTGGCTCAATCCTAGCAACACAAGGGGCACAATCAATCATCCAATTCACTAATTGCTCAAAATGCTAGAACATTCATAAGCCCTAGCATAAATTCTTAAAATATCATAGTATGCCCAAATGACTACTTAAACTCATTTTTACTGATTACTCATCATTCTAAGCAACTTTTCCAAAGGGCTCAAGCTTCAATCAAGCTCCAAACTACCCCACCATACACACATTTTTTCAAATAAAACCCTAACATACCCATCACCATAAAAATAATGGAAAAGCTTGTATCTAAACATGAACTCACCTAGGATCATGCAAGGAAGAGATTGCAAGCCTCCAAGCAAAGCAAATCACTCTCCAAGCTCCTCAATCACAAGTGGGTCACCACTTTCACCACCATTTTTCTCTCAATACAAGGTTTTTTTGGTAGATTATGGATTAGGGGTTGTGTTTGCCTCTCAATTCTAAACAAGATTGGTTCAAGAATCAAAGGATTTGGTTGAGAGATGGAGAAGTTAGGTTTTGAAGCTTTTCATCAATGATTTCCTTCCTTTCTCTCTATCGTACGGTGAAGAAGAAACAAATGGGTGGGTTTCTTTGTTTTACACTTGACATAAGGTAGGTAACTTTCAATCAGGTAAAAGCTTATCTATCTATTCACCTCCATTCATTACCAAATTTTACCCAATGGTCTGAAATATTTTTCTAGGAACATTTCTAATTTTTCTTTTATATTTTGGGTACTTTTTCCTACATCCATTTTTGTCCCATAATTTTTACTTACTGCACTTTTAACCTCAAAAGCGATCATAATTCATTTAATTAAATATTTTACCTAATTCAACCCACTAATACAAGATGAATTGCCTAATTACATGCAATTAATTAAATCTCATGGTGAGGGATATTATATTATCTACAGAAAAAGTGAACACTATACACACACACACACACATATATGATACCAAATTAAAAAATTTGACACCAAATCATAACCGTTGATTTCATTAATCTAAGAGTTATAATTTATTGAATCAAACTTATAAATTAATTATTAATTTCTAATAAATTATAACCGATAAATTCACACAATCCAACTTTTTATTTTTACATCATAATCAAATGACATGTGACTTGGCTAAACTAACATGTAAGCAAATTTTATTTATAATGTAGGAATTCAGATCTCATTATAAGCACTTGCAGGTTTGAAAGCTCGAGTAAAAGTTAGTTTTATACAACATAAAACACCACGTAATGATTAAGTCATAATTTAAACCACACTGCGTTACACATGAAATTATAGATTTGAAATAGTTCAAGTTCACGGTGAGCATGACGCCACCATATCATCATCAATCATTTTCGTAGCAACAGTGTAGTTTTTTTCCCTAATTAAAAAGTCAAGCCACCTTAATCAAATCTTATTTTCAACTATAAATATGGGTTGCGCTGCTTGGAATTTGCATTCCTCGAATTAGGTGTTCCTTAAGCATAGAAAGAAACAGAGAGAAAAAAAAAAAGCAGAGAGACCTTTGAAGATCAAGAATGGCAGTCAAAGTTTATATTGTGTATGCATTTTTTTTTTTTTAACAATTCTTATCAACATGAATTGCTTTTCTTTAATTTGTTAATCTTTGTTTATCTTCAGTGTTATTCTTTGACTTATATTTTCTTGGTCGTTTGCTCCATATTTCTGTGTCATCAAACATTAAGAGTAAAAGAAAAAGGGAATTTTGTTAATCCATTTCTGGTCACCATTCTTAACAAAATGAAAATTTTTCCATTACTTTGACAGGTACTACTCATTGTACGGGCATGTTGAGAGACTAGCAGAAGAAATAAAGAAAGGGGCTGATTCTGTTGAAGGTGTTGAAGCCAAACTATGGCAGGCATGTATATTTATGTTTCATCTCATGTATCGCAGATTCTATTCCATTGCATTCAATTTTTTCATTGAATAAAATTGCAAATACATAGCAACATCCATTCTAGAGAGTTAGGTGTTGATATAATATAAATATGTTAGAAATATAATAAAAATGTTTCTTGTGTTTTTACCCATCAGCTTACCCTTTTGAGAGAGAGTTGGTTCATGACATTACGCTTATGGTTCATAATTGCTTTCAATATCATTGTTCTAGCCATCTAACTGTCACAAGGTTGGGTTCAAAATTTCTCTTTATTGTGATCATATTTCCCAATGGTTCATGACCTCCCAAAACTGCTTTTCAATCACTGTTCTTTCAACACTACCTATACCAGGAACTCTATCAGGAGGATTCCATTGGCTTTGGTTTTCCAATAACATAATGTAACTAGTTTTGCTATATTTTGTAGTCTCTGTGATTAAGGCTTTACTTCCCAAATTAGCTCATGCTAAATTTGAGAAGGGATGCTAAGTTGTTGAAATTTGCTTTGTTGACTTTATTTAACATTAAGAGCAGGTAGCTGAGACATTGCCAGATGAGGTGCTTAGTAAGATGACAGCACCACCCAAGAGTGATGTACCAATCATTAACCCCAATGAACTCTCTGAGGGTGAAGGTTTTGTCTTTGGCTTCCCAACAAGATTTGGAATGATGGCTGCTCAATTTAAAGCTTTTCTGGATGCAACTGGGGGTTTATGGAAAACTCAACAGCTTGCAGGAAAGCCTGCTGGAATCTTCTACAGCACCAGTTCCCAAGGTGGTGGACAAGAGACTACAGCGTAAGAGCCTCTACCTAAATATGTGGAATGGATCCTCTTATATGACATGAGGTTATATTAGAGTTTTCAGCAATTAAGATATAAATAAAGGGTGATCACTTTTTAGTCTAGTGCTTTCTCCAATCACCCATAATTTATGGAATGGATCCTGTTATTTAATAGGATCATGTGATGAGAGGCAATCTCAACCAATCATGGACAAATCAACGGTTATTTTTTTGTCATTCCCTATTCCAACACTATTTCTCTTTCATCATGGTTTATTTGTCTATAAATGGTTAAGATTCTCTCGTATGAACTGATCATGTTAAATTACAAATGAGAGGATGTATTCCCAATAATTTGTATCTCAATAGCTGATAACCTTATGCACGGCCTCATGTAATATCTTAATCAAATTCATTAGACGAATGAAATGTTAATGATGAGAAATTGTGTAATTTATGACAGGCTCACTGCTATAACTCAGTTAGTTCATCATGGAATGTTATTTGTTCCAATTGGATACACATTCGGTGCTGGAATGTTCGAGATGGAGGAACTGAAAGGTGGAAGTCCATATGGTGCAGGAACTTATGCTGGTGATGGATCAAGGCAGCCAACTAAGCTTGAGTTGGAGCAAGCATTCCATCAAGGGAAGTATATCGCAACCATCACAAAGAAGCTCAAAGAAGCTGCATAATGTTGCGTCAACATAATACTATCAAAGGATGCTTGAATATCGTTAACCATGTTTTAGTCCTAAAATGTATTGAGTTCTGTTCTTTTGTGCTTGCAAGTAATATGTTGAAGCTTTGTATTGATTTTCATTTTCCAAAAAGAAAACGCTTTGTATTGAGTTCTACTTTTCTGTTACACGTGGCAGTTGTCATTGATATTTGTTGAATGAATAAAGTTTGTTAGTCTTATCTTTTAGGCTTAAGAAATGCTTGTTTCCTTCTTTTGTATTCCCCTTTTGTGAATGTTATTGTGTTAAAGCCAATAAACAAGCATAGATACATTCAAGAGACATGTTTGGAAGAGCATCTGCAAAAGTCTACTCCACTGAGCTAATGGTCAAGTTCTTTGAAGTTACAGAAACATTAAATCAAGGTATTTGGCTCAAAATAAATATATTGATTTGGGACAGCATCAAAACAATGCTACTATCATGAGGGCCAATAATAAGTTATTCATTACATTAATTAAGTACTATGCTCAGCAAGAAAGAATAAGCTTATAAATGATAAGCACAATGCTATAAGAAAGTTTGTGAAATTGAAGGAAGTTAATTTGGTAGATTCAGTTTACAAAACTAGCTTGGAAAAATAATGCCCCAGTGTCCTTTCTGAGGGCAAGCATGAAGTGACAAGGTCAGAGTTTGGAGTTTCAAAAATAAATAAATAAATAAAAAAATAAAAAAATAAAAAAAATATCAAGGAGGAGGATAAGATTATGTTTTCTCTGGCTTAGCTTTTGATTTTTGGTACACTCTATTTTTTTTTTTTTTTTTTTTTTTTGATAACATCACTCTATTTTTTATTACCATTGGTGAGGTTAGTCCATATCTTTATTTCTATCGATAGTAAGACATAAACAGAGAAAAATGAGGCTATCAAATTTAAACTCTATTATATAACCTTGACTTTGGACCAAGCCCAATTATGAGGTCACGTTCCAGCTTAGAAGTTCTACAATTATTATAGTAAAATGTACTGCATAATTAAATTTGTATTAGATCATTAATTCAAGGGTAAATTATAAGGGCTTTTGATTTTCTCACGTTGTATGAGAATTGAATTCTTATGTTGTATGAGAATTGAATTCTCATGTTGTGACTCAACTAATGATGGACCTAACATTTATTAAAAAAAAAAAAAGTTTTGCACGCAAATCAAAAAGTCACAACATCAAAATTGAATTCTCATGTAACATGTGAAAATGTTTTTCCAAATTATAAACACCCTACTTTCCCTCTTTCTCGATAACAAGTTTTAACAAATTATTCATTAATTAATTTTAGGGTTTGTGTTTTCTAAAGTTACTTTAGATAACTTTATCTAATGTTCACCGAAACGACGTCGTTTTGGGGCGGAAATCATGGTGTTTTTGTAATTTTAGTTTATTTCAGGGTTATAATAGTCTTTATCATTCTAATTTTTAAATTTTTTAACCCTAAAACGACGTCGTTTTAATGAACATTAGATAAAGTTATCTAAAGTAACGTTAGATACTTTTTTCCCTTAATTTTAATAATAATTAAACACTTTTTCGATAGTTTGGGCATTGTTAAAGAAGTGATCTTAATTCTTACAAAGTTAGGCAAAAAAAAATTAATTTATTGCAAATTAAATAAAAAAATTACGTATTTAGGCTTGCACTCCCGCTATTTCACATTCTTCACATTCAACTGTTCATTTCATTTAGCTACGAATAATGTCGAGAGAGAAAGAAGAGAAGCACAAAGAACATGGAGAATCATCAATGGCTGTCAAAGTTTATATTGTGTAAGCACTTTTTTTAACCTTTCTTCTGTTCTTGTCATCACTAACTGCTTTTTTTTTTTTTAAAGAAAAAAGAAAAATCTTGTTAGACTTTGTTTATCGTCTGCTTTAATCTCTGGCTTTCGTTGTCTTTGTCATTGGAGTTGATTCCTGTCTCTCTTTTTTTCTTTTTTCTTTTAAGTTCCATGCATGGTGCTCAATATGGAATTTTGTTCACTGGGTTTCTTTTTCTTCTTTAATGGGTTCTTAAATTTGAAGTCTTCCAAATTTTCAATGTTTTTTGAAAATCTTGGTATAACATTCTTGGATTTTATGCATTCTTGTTTTGGCTCTGTTCTTTTTTTATACTCTGTCTGAGATACGTCCGAGAAATAAAGTTGAAGACACTATCCTTATTTGTAAGTTCGTTCTCTAGAGTAATTGGCTTCTTGAATAGTTCTTCATATCGTTGGGCAGTTCAATTAAATCATCTTCTAGTCAAAGCACACTTCCAATCTGTTTCCGTTTGCTTCATTGTTTTGATTTGGGCATGGTATTTTTAACAGTATTAAAATATTTGAAGATGGAGATATCTTGTGTATGTTTGTGCTATTTCCATTTTGGGATCAACGTTTCTCAACCGGATTTATCTCTCCCAAATCCGAAAATGACATTTTTGGAAAAAAGAAAGAAGAGCAGTGTATTTTAGTAAAATTTATGATACAAGAGGAAAGTAAAATTTATGATCCAAAAGGAAAATAAAATTTTCAAAATAGCCTGAATTTTTTTTCTTAAATCCCAAAATAATATCGTTTTAGAGTTACGTGAGATAATTTTATTTCTTGTGAAAGGAGAAACACTTTTCTCTTCACTTTTATGTGTGTATATTTAGGCTACTAAGTTGAATGAACCACTCCAAATACTGCTACAAGTTAGTTGAAAAAGTTTTCAACGTTTTTATGTGTGCCTTTATAATCTGAGTGTCTTTATTTTTTATGCGAGTGCAGTTATTGTCATCTATGGACAGCCATGAATGCCCTCGATGACAGATAACTAACCTCAAGCTAATTTTCATTTCTAAACGAAAAATGAATACAATACACTATTAGCATAGGAAAATTCAATTATATGACTACTGATTGATATTAGAAATCTTAGCATTAGATATATGGAATTTATTCAAGCAAATTTACAAATTAGATGTTTAGAGGTTCACAAAATGACAAGTACCAAGTGATCAGCATTTTAGACATAGGATCATCTAATTTTTTATCTGATATGTTATTCACTCTCGTTTTCTTCATGTGTTGTTTTCTGTATGATTATCTACTGATAAATTATAACCTTGATGTTAGCGCTGTCTAGTGTCTACATTTTATTAATGATCTACATTTACCTTTTCTTTTATATTGTCCCCAACAAAATTGCTCAGTTGCCTTTTTCATTTCTTCCTAAAAGTGAATTATTGAGCAAGTTTCTATCAGCTTTATTTACAAAATGAAATTTTTTCCATTACTCTGACAGGTACTACTCAATGTATGGGCATGTGGAGAGACTAGCTGAGGAAATAAAGAAAGGTGCTGATTCTGTAGAAGGTGTTGAGTCCAAACTATGGCAGGCATGTATCGCATTTCCTAATCTTGTGCATTGCACTTTGTCATAGCATAAAATTGCAAACGATGAACAACATCCACTCCAGAGCTAAGGCTCGCTCCTCTGGCAATAAACATAAAAAAAAAAAAAAAAAACGGTGCCTGCATTTGCCTGGTTTCAGTGTTATATAGTTAAGGTTGATAAAATGTTTTTAATATGATTGTTCCTTCCATCTGACTGTCACAAAGTAGGATTGGAATTTATTGGTTGCTACTTTCCTTTCAAAGCCACTTTTTGTGGCCACAATGTTCTTTCAAAATCAACCTATACAATTTTCTGAAGGGTAGTAAACAACTTTATTATTGAAAAAAAAATGCAGCTGTTTGTTGACTTCACTGAACCTATGAGCAGGTACCTGAAACACTAACAATTGAGGGGCTTGGTAAATTGAGAGCATCATCCAAGAGTGATGTACCAATCATTACCCCAAAGGAACTCCCTGAGGCTGATGGTTTTGCCTTTGGCTTCCCAACAATATTTGGAATGATGGCTGCTCAGTTTAAAGCTTTTCTTGATGCTACTGGCGTTCTATGGAAAAAACAAGAACTTGCAGGAAAGCCTGCTGGATTCTTCTTCAGCACTGGTACACAAGGTGGTGGACAAGAGACTACAGCGTAAGAAACTCTATCTGAATGTAGTTTCTTGGTCAATTTTCTGAGAATGATAATAAAATTTATGGAATCTATGACAGGCTCACTGCTATAACTCAGTTGGTTCATCATGGAATGATATTTGTTCCAATGGGATACACATTTGGTCCTGACATGTTTGAGATGGAGGAACTGAAAGGTGGAAGTCCATATGGTGCAGGAACATATGCTGGTAATGGTGGCTTAAGGGAGCCAACTGAGATTGAATTGAAGCAAGCATTCCACCAAGGACATTATATTGCCACAATCACAAGGAAGCTTAAGGAAGCTGCATAATGTTGCCTCAATATAGCCTACTTTTAAATGATATTGCTTGAAAATCGCTACTAACGTTTTAGTCCTAGAATGAATTTCTTTTTCATGTGCTTGCATGGGAATAAATAGTTGTTACTTTTTAAACAAGAAAATGTTTTGTATTGAGTTCAATTTTTGTATCACAAGGTTGTTGTTGCAAGTGCACTGGTCACACAATTAATAGAGGTGAGTAAAGTATCCCATGAAGATTAGGGGCTTGAAACACTATTTTTATTATTTCTTTTAAGTTGGAAAAATTAAGTAGGTTGGAAGATAATTGTGAAGTGGTGTAAAGGTTCAATTAAAGCAATTATTGAAATAAAAAAATAATTAAAAATAAGAAAACAAGATTGCAATTGAATTTTTGTAAATAATAGAAAAAATGTAGCTAGGATTCGATTTTTCCCAAGGCTCACATATCACTTGTTGTTAACTCTTAATTATTATTCTTTCTAGAGATGACAATCGTTTCTCTAAGTTTGACTAGGCCCCGATGTCTCGATGTAACATCTCCGTCTCGAGTCGGTTCAACTAACATACATATGATACAAACAGAAACAGCGGAAGACTTAACTTTCGAAAATACGAGCTAATTTTTTCTTTTACTTCTAATTATTCTTAATTCACATGATATCTCGCATTGCATATTTCTCCTAATTTAATTCGTATTTGACGAAGACGAAAATCGGGCAGAGTAACCTTTATAAATTGGACAACTGGGGATTTGCCAATCCCACTCTCAAAGGTTCTTGATAAACAGTTTATACCATATATAATTTCAGAAATACCAGATATCTATAAAGGACTCTATACCCATCCATGGGCGCATGCATAACTTGGCTCCGTGCCACTATGTCTAACAGCATGCAAATCCAACATGTAAGCATATAACTGAATAATACATCGGACAAAAAACATGCCTGAATACATAATTGTACATGCACCAAAACAGAAAACATGTACAAACTATATACAGGCCATATACAAAATAAAGGATCAGACATCATGATCCACAAATAATGAAATACGAAATATCATAAATAATAGATAGTAGCGTCCGGCCACCCAGAACTCCATATCCTTATACTAGTACCTCTAGCCACGGGTAGTGTCCTTGTCCCATGAGGGCTCTTCAATTAACTGTGTTCCTGAAATCATATCCCCAAACAGGGTTAGAGACGAATCTCTAGTAAGCTCTAGGTTTATAGAGAACTCTTCATACCCTAGGCTCACTTCCTGCATGACAATCAAATATATAATATACAAAACATCATATATCATACTATATCGAACATATCTCGTATAACATATCATATAATCAAATATCATAACTAAACAAAGCATATACACAAATCTTATCAGAGACGTACGCAGTCATTCCCAAGGGATGACCCCAAGCGAAAATCAACGCACGTGTTCCCAAGGGAGGACCCCAAGCGGAACCAGAGCATATCAGAGGCGTACGCAGACATTCCCAAGGGAGGACCCCAAGCGGAAATCAACGCACGTGTTCCCAAGGGAGGACCCCAAGTGGAACCAGAACATATCAGAGGCGTACGCAGTAATTCCCAAAGGAGGACCCCAAGCGGAAATCAATGCACGTGTTCCCAAGGGAGGACCCCAAGCGAAACCAGAACATATCATAGGCGTACACCGTCAATCTCAGGGGAACCCAAGAAGACATCAGTGTACCGTACAAGTCAATTCTAGCCAAAGATCAATACAGAAATCATATCAGAACAAGTCATATAACAAATGTGTACACAGTCAATCCCAGGGGAGGACCCCAAGTGGGAATCAGTGTACGTGTTCCCAAGGGTAGACCCAAGCGGAACTCAACAAAACATATCATATTAACACATATCAAAGTAAACACATCAAAACAAAACATATCATATTAACACATATCAAAGTAAACATATCATATTATCATATAGCTCTATATGAATGCATCTATATCATATATCTCATACATATCATACAACCTGACCACTGTAACACCCCGTTCTAGAACCGGATTGTTATCATTGCGTACGACATTAAGCGTAGTTACAATCACATGGTTCAATTAAATTCCGAATAAATTTTTCCTTTTAAAACGTGCCGAATTTAATATAAACAAGTGTGTGATCATAACCATATATGCTTTGCGGAATAATGGGACTAAACTTAATATTATATTCCCCGTATATTAGATAATACGTCGTTGAATGTCTTCATCTCTTTAATTATCAAATTAATTCTACACTTCTTTTATGATTCTCATCTTCTACTATGTTATAGTATTTTTCATTAGCTACGCGTAGGTTCAAACCGCTCTCAAATCGGAGCACCGTAGCCAAAGTTATGCATTTTCTAAGGAAAAGGGGTGCAAAATCTTTCGAACCTCGCGCCCGTAGTGTGGGATCCACGCCCAGAGCGTGGGAAAACAGAAAGTTGGCGCCCCCAGCATGGGAGTGGCACCCTCAGCGTGGATGCTACTGTCTGGTTCTGTAATTTGGCGCCCCAAGCGTGAATCTGGCGCCCCAGGCGCCATCCACAGGGCTGGGTGACCCAAAACAAGGTCATTTAACCTACCTATGGTTTTCCACTCATAACTTGAGCTATACTCACTCAAATTACACCATTTTGGTCTCTATACAGTTGGGAATGGCTTATAAGAATCAATTGATACTACCTATACTAACAAGATGCATCTACTTTTCGGTAGCCCGGATCGGAAGAACTCCACAGTTAAGCGTGCTTGACTTGGAGCAATTCTGGGATGGGTGACCTCCCGGAAAGTTTTCCCGGGAAATGTGCGAGTGAGGACAAAGCACGTTGAAAAGTCTCGTGTTAGTGTGTGGGGATAGTCGTTGATTCTTGCAGGTTGCCAGGCGTTACAAGTGGTATCAGAGCAGGGCCTCTCATTCAAGTTTTAAGCTTTATGCGCGTCATGAGCACGCTTTCCCAACCACACTAATTCCCGTCAATTTTCATCAGAAATCATATTTACTAGTCCTATGTACCATTTATAACTTATATCCAAATCTAGAGCTCAAAATTCAATCGGAACGCTTCACGATGCAACTGTACCGCGATATTTTTACTTGGTAAAAACACTATTCACTGAAATTTCAGAAACTTGCCTAACCACTCAATTTTTCGTTCCGAATCCATTTCCAGGGTTAGTTTTATCATTTGAGACCTCCTACTTAATTTTACCTTCCTAGGGTTATGTGTTTGGCAAATTACCGTTTTACCCTTCCTTTGTATTTTGACATTAATTTCTGGATTTTCACTAATCTTGCCCTTTAATCCACATTTAATATATTAATATTTTTTTTAGAAATATGAGGTGTTATATCTATGTTACTTATTTAATTGCATGTCTTTTGTCTATTTGATGTAATTATATAAGTAACATCATGGACATTATTTTGAGACAGTATGATTATGAGATAGCTTAGGCCATGGATGGCTGAGCAGTATGTTTTATCTATGATGTGGCATGCCTGGATTATATTAAACTATCAATCGGGTTAAAATTTTCATGGTGGGAATTATCCCCAGTGGTCCAAAATACAGACAAAATGTTGTCCGTTTTACTTTGGCCATGGAAGTGAAAAAAAGTTTGCAATACATAAGGAAAAAGAGAAAATTTATTTAGTTAGCTTCCGCATTAATTAAATTGAGCATGTTGCGCTTACTATCATATGAATGTTAATTAATCGGCTGCAGACGGGGCGTTACAAATATGAAATTCGTACTGCTTTAGGTGATAATGGTAATAGGGTTCCTAAAAAGGCCAAAGAGTTTAATAGTCAAGAACTTAAGGAAGCCCACTGAAATGCTAAAGCAAAAAATCTTATAACTAATGCTCTAGATAGAGATGAGTATTTTAGGATTTCCTCTTATAAAACTGCTAAGGAGATGTGAAAAGTTTTAGAACTCACACATGAGGGTCTAAACAAAATGCTCTTACTAAAGAATATGAAACTTTTGAGATGCTTGATGACAAGAGTGTTTATGATTTGGAAAAACATTTTACTCACGTCATTACAAAATTGAATGCTTTAGGTATCCACTACAATGATGAGCAACTTGTCAACAAAATCTTGAGGTGCATGACAAAGGAGTGAGATGCTAAGGTGTCGGCTATCTGTTAATCAAAAGATTTGGAGACAATGCAAATAGACACTCTCTTTGGAAAGCTTCATGAATATGAGTTTGAGATGAAGAGACATGCCTTGAGGGATCAATCCAAAAAAAAAGATAAAAAATATTGCTTTCAAGTCTACTACCTCCAAGGAACAAATGGCTTTCTTTTTCAAAAAATTTGGCAAGTTCTTTAACAAGAAAAACTACCTAAAAAGAAAACAAGGAGGAGCTGTCGAAGGAAAGTTTAAAGGAGATTCAAGCTCATCAAATGCACAAGTTACTTGTTTTGAATGTGGAAAGCAAGACCACTACAAGAATGATTGTCCTACACTTCAATCTAAGCCTAAAAGTGACAAAAGGACAAGTAAAGGGAAGAAGAAAGGAAGAAAAACATATATGGTTTGGGATGAAGACTCCTCATATAATGACCCTAACTGGTAAATCTTAGTTAGAGATTTAATTTAAGGATTTAAATGCCATAATTAGATTCAGTGAGCGATTTCGAGTATTTTGACTGTAATCATGACTATGTTATGAACAGTGCGTTCTGCCGGAGAATTTACAGTTTTGTGAATTAACCGGTAGAGCTTAAAATGAGAAAAATAATTTTAGGAACATAATTTGAAAATTCTGATGACAAATATGAGTTCAGAATAAAAAATTGTATAGTCTGGCACTTTCCGTGAAAATCTCGTGAATAGTGTTTCTACCGGGTATTTTGTACTGCTGTTTAAGCAACCGGTAGAGTCCAGAAATAAATAATTGATGAAATAAGAATAAGAAAGTCCAATATATGCCAAGCAAGTCAATATAGGCCCAAGAAAATGATAAGTTATAAGTGTTAAGTTTCAAAAGTAAATAAAGTACAGTTTGTGATTCACAGTGCATTTCGTCAAAAACGGTGCCGAAACCGTACTGTGAATTATGAATATTGTTTTGTAACAGATAAAAATTTATGTAAATGATTTTAAAAACAATAAAAATATATTTGTAGCTTTGAGTTAGTTCCGGGTTAGTTTAAGTGAAAATACGCGAAAGAAAAATACCCGGGTAAAAGGCCACATGTGCTCACCTTTTTAAGTCACTTGAGCTTCATTTCCAAATAAAATTCTCTCTCCTCTCCTCACTCCAAACCCGAGCTGCACCAGGAAAAAGGGGGGGATAGGGTTTTTTTTTGATTTTGTTGATTCTCTTTGAATCTTCCACCAAATCCAATGACCCACCACATGAAATTGATTGGAAACCACTCAATGAATCCATTCCACCTATCCATTTGAGCTATAGTTGAGTGTGTGAAGAGTTATTCCTCCTCTCATTTTCGAGTTACTATTCATTGGAGGAGAAAAAGTGAGTTTTTGATGGAGCTTGGCTTGGAGATTGCTCTCTAGGCTTTGTACAAGTGTTTAGAGGTAAGAAACCTCTATTTCCATGATATTATTTTGATGATTTAAGTTATGAAATATATGAGCATGTTGTGAGTGGGGAATAATTGATGTTAGAATGTGAAATTATGATGGATTATTGTTGTTTAGGAAGTTATAGTGTTGAGTAAGCATCCACATGTGATAAAAATTTAAAAGCCCTATTACATCTTCCTCCTAGGTTTCGGCCATCATGGAGTGAGTAGGAGTTATTGTGGAAAAAATTATATTATGTATTGTGAAGGTATAGTGTGTTGGAAATGAGTGAAAATGGATGAGTTAGTAAGAATGCCCAAGTAAAAAGGACTTGGTGTCTAAACTCAAAATAGGAATTTAGTGGAAGCATTCCTAGGTGTTTGCAAGTTGTAATGAAGTAACGAAAATGTATTGTAAAAGAGAAGGATCTTTGGAAATTCCCCTTATAGGATTCGACCTATAGGGTATTTAGGGATATATTTTGTACATTTTATTTTAAATAAAATGTGTTGTAATAAATTGTATAAAGGTGATGAGTTTTGAAGAAAAATAGCATGATTTATGTTGAAAATTCCTAAGGGAATGGTTGATTAAATTAAAGAACACCAACGGTTATAAAGAGGTCTAGACTTGTGTATTGGCATAGGATTGGCAAAAATGCAAAGAAAGGAAAATAAGCGATAAAATGTATGCTTATGAAATAATTATGGTATTGCATCATTTTATTGATGCATTGTAAATTATTCTCTAGGTGTGCCTAGGGATTGAGAAGGATCGGAAATCTCTTGAAGCGATAAAAGTAACTTGTTCCACAAGTAAGCGTATTGGTAAAGCTTCAAGAGGTAAGCTCTATGTTTAAGGAGTCTTTTCCTGCTTGAGTGCTCCACCATGGTTAGTGAACTATGGTTGGACTGTATGACTGTGATTTAGATGCTTTGTATAGATGCATTCATATAGAGTTATTTGATAACATGATATGTTTTGCTCTGATATGACTTCTGTAATATGATTTCTGTAACAATCTCTGGCCATTGATTGTATAGTACCCGGACGTCCGCTTTGGGGTCCTCCCTCGGGACTGATGGTGTACTCCTCTGATATGTCTGGTTCCGCTTTGGGGTCCTCCCTCGGGAACACGTGCGTTGATTTCCGCTTGGGGTCCTCCCTTGGGAATGACGGCGCACATCTCTGATATGATATGGATATATGCTCTGTTCTGTTATGATATCTGTTATATGTTGTATTTGTATACTCTGTATCTGAATTTCATGCAGGAGTGAGCCAGGGGTATGGAGAATTCTCTATAAACCTGGAGCTTATTGAGATTTGTAATCTCACCCCTCTTTGGGGACACATTTTCAGGGGCCCAGATTTCCGGTGAGTCCTCACTAGGCAGGGACACGACACGTGGCTGAGGCAGTTGACAGACCGGATTTTGAGTGGCTGTAGGCTACTACCTTTTTGGAGTGTTTGATGTATTTTAGTATTTTCGCATTTGATGGATCATGATATTGATCCTTTATTTTGTATATGGCCTGTATATGTTTTGTACATGTCTATCAGTTTGATGCATGTACATTTGAGTATTCAGGAACGTTATATGATGATGTAGTATTCAGATAGGTTTATGTTTTGATGGCATGCTGTTAGATTTAGTGGCACGGAGCCATGTTATGCATGCGCCCATGTATGGGTATTTGATTATATTTGGATATCTGGTATTTCTGAATTGATATGTTGTATAAACTGTTTATCAGGAAATGCTTCTGAGTGGGATTGGAAAATCCCAGTTGTCCGATTTATAGAGGAAACTCTGCCCGATTTTCGTTTACGCCGAGTAAGAATTAAGTTAGAAAAAGAAAAAGTTAGCTCATATTTTTGTAAGTTAAGTCTTCCGCTGTTTCTGTTTGTATCATATGTATGTTAATTGAACCGGCTCGAGACGGGGATGTTACATTTATGGTATCAGAGCAGTTTCTCTAGGAGAGCCTGTGAAATATTGCATGAACTGTTCGGGTTGTTATGTTCTTGAGTTTTTCTTGGAATACTATGATATGCATGTCTGATCACCGAGTGTGAGCGTAGCTAACTCATTCCTTTGTGTGAAATATGCAGAATTATGGTTCGCCCAAGAAGGACTTCTGATCCTCCTATTGACCCGACCGATCCAATATTGGCAGATTTGGCAAGACCCCGACTTAACCCGCGGGGAAATACTTCACAGCCAGATCCAATGATAATGGCCTTAACTGAGATGCAACAAAATATGGCTGCAGCTAGGCAGCGAGAGCTAGAAGTGATGATGAAAGCAAATCAAGATCTGTTAGAGGCTAATAGGTTGGCCAATCAAGAAATGATGGCAGCAAGCAGAATGGCGAATATTGAAATGATGAGATTACTCTTGGTTGAGGTGAGGGCGGGTGGGCAAGGTCCACAGCCACAGCCTTTGCAACAGCCACAGCCTGAGCCACAACCACAACAGCCTGTTCCTCCTCCTCATAATCCCATTGTTGTGGAGGGTGAAGGAAATAATGATGTGAATGAAGAATCTAGTCACAGGGGTGGTGTGGCACAGCCAGCCACTAATAGAGAGCAAAGAGAAAGAATGCTAAATGCCTTCCGAAAACATGCACCACCAAATTATAAAGGAGGCATTGATCCTATTGCTGCAATTCAGTGGTTAGAAGAATTGGATCGCATTTTTACTGTCATGGAGTGTGATGATCAGCAGAAATTGTTGTATGCTTCTTATATGTTGCAGAATGATGCAGCTGATTGGTGGAGAGATACCCGTCTGCCCTTGGAATGTCAGGGTTATGCTATTACCTGGCCTTTATTTGAAAGGCAATTCTTGCTGAAATACTTTCCGGCTGAAGCCCGGATAAGGAAGAAGGGTGAATTTGAAGAACTAAAGCAGGGTCAGATGTCTATTGATGAATACTTGAATAAGTTCAATAAGCTGGCCAAATACTCTCATTTCCAGAGAGCTCCACCTACAGAGGATGACTTGATTTTTAAATTTCATAGAGGATTACATGATAACATCTCTGAAAAACTTGCAGGTGACTCATTTGATACTTTTGCTGCACTTGTTAAAAAGTGTAAAAATATTCAAGAATATTACAGAAGGAAGCATAAGGACCAATCTGCTCCTAATTCTGGTCCTAAAAACACTTCTGGGAATTCTAAAGGAAAAGGGTTGCAGGTTAGACAGTCTGATGGTAAGTTCAAAAAGGCGGGAAATTCTAAGCCTGGAAATATTAAGCCTGCTTCTCTATGTGCTACATGTGGTAAAGTTCATGCAGGGGTTTGCAGAAAAGAGCAAAGACTGTGTTACAAATGTGGCCAACCTGGGCATTTTATTAGGGACTGCCCCTTTAATGGGGGACAGGTTTCTACTATTCAGGCCACTCCGGCTCCTATTGTGGTTGAGGAACCATCTCTACCTCTCCCACCTCCAGTTGCCCGAGTATATGCAGTGACTCAGCAAGAGGCTGAGAGGTCAGCTAGTTTGGTGCGAGGTATGATTTCTATTCATGATGAAATGCTTAGTGTTTTGTTTGATTCTGGTGCCACGCATTCTTTTATTGCTGATTATGTAGCTGAAGCATTTGGTCTGCATGTGATAAAAATGAAAACTCCTATGCGTATTGTTACGGCTGTGGGAAGAGTTTTTAATGAAGACTATGTTTGTGAAAATGTGAAATTCAAGTATGAAGGCAGGGAATATTCTGCCGACTTTATTGTCTTGCACCTTGCTTCTGTGAATTTAATTCTGGGGATGGATTGGTTGTCCAAGTACTGTGTGAAGATTGACTGCTGCAGTAAAACCATTTATGTCTCATCTCATGATGAAGAAATGGAGTCTCCTTATTTGTCTGTACTTCAGGTGGTAAAGGCCTTGAAGGAAGGAGATTCCGGGTATGTTTTATTGGGAGGTCTGGTTGGCGTCAACAAGGAGCCAATTTCTGTTATTCCGATTGTCTCTGAGTTTGAGGATGTCTTTCCGGATGAAATTCCGCACTTTCCTCCAGAGAGGGAAATTGAATTTGCAATTGACTTATTGCCTGGTGTGGGACCTATCTCCCTTGCCCCATACCGGATGTCACCTCTAGAATTATCTGAATTGAAGAAGCAGATTGAAGACTTGTCCAGTAAGAATTTTATCAGACCGAGTGTGTCTCCGTGGGGAGCACCGGTGATCTTTGTTAAGAAGAAGGATGGGTCTATGAGATTATGTACAGACTACCGGCAGTTGAACAAGGTTACTGTTAAGAATAAGTATCCTTTGCCGCGGATAGATGATTTGTTGGATCAGTTGCGGGGTGCGACTGTATTTTCTAAGATTGATCTCCGGTCCGGGTATCATCAAATCCGGGTAAAGCCGGATGACGTTCCGAAGACAGCTTTCAGGTCCCGTTATGGGCACTATGAGTATCTGGTTATTCCTTTTGGGCTTACAAATGCACCAGCCGTTTTCATGGGTTATATGAATCGGATCTTTAAAGCCTATCTGGATCAGTTTGTGGTGGTCTTTATAGATGACATACTGATATATTCAAAGAGTAAAGAAGAGCATTCTGAGCATCTAAAGGTTGTTTTGCAGATTCTGAGAGAGCATCAGTTGTATGCTAAACCATCAAAATGTGAATTCTGGCTTTCTGAGATACAATTTCTGGGCCATGTCATCTCATCTGAAGGAGTGGCAGTGGACCCGAGCAAGATTGAAGCAGTGGTAGAATGGGAACGTCCTAAAAATGTTACAGAGATCAGGAGTTTTCTTGGTTTGGCTGCTGGATATTATAGGCGTTTTATTGAGGGATTCTCACGGATGGTTTTACCTTTGACACGGTTAACCCGTAAAGGGAACCCATTTGTGTGGACCCAAGAATGTGAAGTGAGCTTTCAAGAGTTAAAAAGGAAGTTGACTACAGCTCCGGTATTAATATTGCCGGATCCTACAAGTAAGTTTGTGGTGTATTGTGATGCTTCTAAGTTTGGGTTAGGCTGTGTGTTAATGCAGTTCCGTCAGGTGGTCGCTTATGCTTCTCGGCAGTTGAAACCGCATGAGGAGAATTATCCGACACATGATCTTGAGTTGGCAGCCGTAGTGTTCGCATTGAAAATTTGGCGACACTTTCTATACGGGGCCGATTTTATTGTCTACAGTGACCACAAAAGTCTAAAGTATCTGTTTGATCAGAAGGAGCTAAACATGAGGCAACGCCGATGGGTGGAATTTCTGAAGGATTATGATTTTGAATTGCAATATCACCCTGGTAAAGCCAATGTAGTAGCTGATGCTTTAAGCAGAAAGACGCTTGGTATGGCCAATTTGATGATTTCCGAGTATAACTTGATTGAGAAATTCAGGGATCTCCACATTCCTGTGAATACAGAAGATAGTCCACATTTATTGACTACTACGGTAGTCCTGAATTCATTAGTTGAGCGGATTAAAGAGGCTCAATTGCTTGATGAAGAGATTCAGTCTATGAAAGAGCAGGACTTTGTGTCCACTGATAGGTTCGGTCTTAAGTTTTACAAGGATCGGATCATTGTTCCAAAAGGTCAGATGGTAGATGAGGTATTAACTGAGGGTCACATGGGTAAGTACACTATCCATCCTGGTGCTACCAAGATGTACCAAGACTTGAAACGGAATTTCTGGTGGTCGGGAATGAAGAAAGACATTGCTCTATTTGTGAGTAAGTGTTTGACATGTCAGAAAGTTAAGATTGAGCATCAGAGACCTTCTGGATTACTGCAGCCCTTGGATATTCCGGAATGGAAATGGGTCAGTATTTCTATGGATTTTGTAGTAGCATTACCGAGAACTCAGGCTGGTTTTGATTCCATCTGGGTAGTTGTTGACAGATTGACAAAGTCTGCACATTTCATACCAGTTAAAACGAGTTTCTCCACAGAGCAGTTGGCTCGGATATATGTAAGAGAGATTGTGAAACTTCATGGTGTTCCTGAAAGTATCATTAGTGATCGGGACCCTAAATTTACTTCTAGACTCTGGGATGCAGTGCAACAGGCCTTCGGTACACAGTTGAGGCTGAGCACGGCTTATCATCCCCAGACTGATGGTCAGACTGAGAGGACTATTCAGACCCTGGAGGACATGTTGAGGGCTTGTGCCTTAGAGCAGGGAAATGCATGGGATAAATATCTTCCTCTAGTGGAATTTTCCTACAATAATAGTTATCATGCCAGTTTGGGCATGGCTCCGTATGAAGCTTTGTATGGCCGTAGGTGCAGGGCGCCTACTTGTTGGTCAGAAATTGGAGAGAGGCAGTTATTTGGGCCTGATATGGTCCAAGAGACTACCGATCAAATTATGATGATTAAGGATCGATTGAAGAAAGCACAGAGTCGCCAAAAGAGTTATTATGATGCAAAGCATAGACCCCTTGAATTTTCAGAAGGGGATCATGTATTTATCCGTTTGTCTCCGACTACGGGTGTTGGGCGTGCTCTAGGAGTGAGGAAGTTGAGTCCTAGGTTCATTGGGCCCTACCAGATTATGAAAAGGGTCGGACCTGTGGCTTATCAGCTTGCCTTACCTCCACATCTGTCAAATTTGCATAGTGTTTTTCACATCAGTCAACTTCGAAAATACGTGCCGGATGAATCCCACATTGTACAGCCGGACAATATCGAAGTAAGAAAAGACTTGAAGTTTGTTGTGGGACCGTTTAAGGTTCTAGCACGTGATGAAAAAGTGTTGAGAAACAGGACTATTCCCATGATCAAGGTACAATGGGAAGGATTGACTCCTGAGGACGCCACTTGGGAGCGGGAGAATGAAATTCTCCAGCGATATCCTGAGTTTGATGTCAGGTATATGTATATTTGATATTTGATTTTGTGGGCAAAATCCTTAAAAGGTGGGGTGAATATAATGACCCTAACTGGTAAATCTTAGTTAGAGATTTAATTTAAGGATTTAAATGCCATAATTAGATTCAGTGAGCGATTTCGAGTATTTTGACTGTAATCATGACTATGTTATGAACAGTGCGTTCTGCCGGAGAATTTACAGTTTTGTGAATTAACCGGTAGAGCTTAAAATGAGCAAAATAATTTTAGGAACATAATTTGAAAATTCTGATGACAAATATGAGTTCAGAACGAAAAATTGTATAGTCTGGCACTTTCCGTGAAAATCTCGTGAATAGTGTTTCTACCGGGTATTTTGTACTGCTGTTTAAGCAACCGGTAGAGTCCAGAAATAAATAATTGATGAAATAAGAATAAGAAAGAAGTCAATATAGGCCCAAGAAAATGATAAGTTTATAAGTATTAAGTTTCGTAAGTAAATGAAGTACAATTAGTGATGCACAGTGCATTACGTCAAAAACGGTGCAAAAACCATACTGTGAATTATGAATATTGTTTTGTAAAAATAAAAATTAATGTAAATGATTTTATAAAAATAAAAATATGTTAGTAGATTTAAGTTAGTTACTGGTCAATTTAAGTTAAAATACGCGATAGAAAAACATCCGTTAAAAAAGGCCACATGTGCTCACCTTTTTAAGTCACTTAAGCACTATTTCAAATAAAATTCTCTCTTCTCTCTCACTCCAAAACCGAGCTGCACCATGGAAAAAGGGGGGGGTTAGGGTTTTTTTTGATTTTGTTGATTTCTCTTTGAATCTTCCACCAAATCAATGACCCACCACATGAAATTGATTAGGAACCACTCAACGAATCCATTGCACCTATCCATTTGAGCTATAGTTGAGTGTGTGAAGATTATTCCTCCTCTCATTTTCGAGTTACTATTCATTGGAGGAGAAAAAGTGAGTTTTTGATGGAGTTTGGCTTGGAGATTGCTCTCTAGGCTTTGTACAAGTGTTTAGAGGTAAGAAACCTCTATTTCCATGATATTATTTTGATGATTTAAGTTATGAAATTATGAGCATATTTTGTTGGGAAATAATTGATGTTAGAATGTGAAATTTATGATGGTTTGTTGTTGTTTAGGAAGTTATAGTGTTAAAGTAAGCATCAACATGTGATAAAAAAATTGAAAAGCCCATGCACTTCCTCCCTAGGTTTCGGCCATCATGGTCACATAGGGTAGCAGTTGGTGCAAAATTTTATTGATGTATTGTGAAGGTATAATGTGTTGGAATGAGTGAAAATGGATGAATTAGTAAGAATGCCAAAGTAAAAAAAATCCTTTGTGTCTTAAACTCTATGTTTCGGCTAAGATAGGAGGTGTTTGATGTCCCAACATTAATGGTGTTGGAACATACATTTGTATGTGTAAGTTACATGTAATTAAAAAGAAAAGGCCCTTGCCTATTCCTTATAGGATTCGACCTATAGGGTATTTAGGGATATATTTTGTACATTTTATTTTAAATAAAATGTGTTGTAATAAATTGTATAAAAGTGATGAGTTTTGAAGAAAAATAGCATGATTTATGTTGAAAATTCCTAAGGGAATGGTTGATTAAATTAAAGAACACCAACGGTTATAAAGGGGTCTAGACTTGTGTATTGGCATAGGATTGGCAAAAATGCAAAGAAAGGAAAATAAGCGATAAAATGTATGCTTATGAAATAATTATGGTATTGCATCATTTTATTGATGCATTGCAAATTTTCTCTAGGTGTGCCTAGGGATTGAGAAGGATCGGAAATCTCTTGAAGTGATAAAAGTAACTTGTTCCACAAGTAAGCGTATTGGTAAAGCTTCAAGAGGTAAGCTCTATGTTTAAGGAGTCTTTTCCTGCTTGAGTGCTCCACCATGGTTAGTGAACTATGGTTGGACTGTATGACTGTGATTTAGATGCTTTGTATAGATGCATTCATATAGAGTTATTTGATAACATGATATGTTTTGCTCTGATATGACTTCCGTAATATGATTTCTGTAACAATCTCTGGCCATTGATTGTATAGTACCCGGACGTCCGCTTTGGGGTCCTCCCTCGGGACTGATGGTGTACTCCTCTGATATGTCTGGTTCCGCTTTGGGGTCCTCCCTCGGGAACACGTGCGTTGATTTCCGCTTGGGGTCCTCCCTTGGGAATGACGGCGCACATCTCTGATATGATATGGATATATGCTCTGTTCTGTTATGATATCTGTTATATGTTGTATTTGTATACTCTGTATCTGAATTTCATGCAGGAGTGAGCCAGGGGTATGGAGAATTCTCTATAAACCTGGAGCTTATTGAGATTTGTAATCTCACCCCTCTTTGGGGACACATTTTCAGGGGCCCAGATTTCCGGTGAGTCCTCACTAGGCAGGGACACGACACGTGGCTGAGGCAGTTGACAGACCGGATTTTGAGTGGCTGTAGGCTACTACCTTTTTGGAGTGTTTGATGTATTCTAGTATTTTCGCATTTGATGGATCATGATATTGATCCTTTATTTTGTATATGGCCTGTATATGTTTTGTACATGTCTATCAGTTTGATGCATGTACATTTGAGTATTCAGGAACGTTATATGATGATGTAGTATTCAGAAAGGTTTATGTTTTGATGGCATGCTGTTAGATTTAGTGGCACGGAGCCATGTTATGCATGCGCCCATGTATGGGTATTTGATTATATTTGGATATCTGGTATTTCTGAATTGATATGTTGTATAAATTGTTTATCAGGAAATGCTTCTGAGTGGGATTGGAAAATCCCCAGTTGTCCGATTTATAGAGGAAACTCTGCCCGATTTTCGTTTACGCCGAGTAAGAATTAAGTTAGAAAAAGAAAAAGTTAGCTCATATTTTTGTAAGTTAAGTCTTCCGCTGTTTCTGTTTGTATCATATGTATGTTAATTGAACCGGCTCGAGACGGGGATGTTACAAATAACATTACATGCAAGGCTGACCTTCCTTCAGCCATTGGTTGCATAAGATAAAGTGAGGTTTCAAAGTTAGTCTAACAAGCAACATGGTTGCTTTTGTAAAGGCTATGCGTAAGGGAGAGGATGTAAGAGAGTGTGCAGCCTTGTGTCATAATAATGACACTTTGATCAGAATTTTCTGATCAAAACGATACCCAATGCGCACAAGGTGGAAGGATATACAGTGGATAACGCTTTGTGGCCATTTTAGTGAAATAAGGCTGAAAAGTAAAGGAGATTTCAGCAAGCAACGTCAGCCCTTTATGCTTCTTCCAAGCGCATGTGAGGAGAGATGAAATGTTTGCCTTGTGACTTTTAAAAGGGAACTTGATCAGAATTTTCGGATGCATTTTGTCTATTCTAGCGCACGTAGATGGGGAGTAAGGATAGTATTTTGCCAAAAATGGACAGCTACCAATCAAAGGCTGACTAGATGGATTACTAAGGATATTGATGAGATAAAAGGTGCATGGAATTGGGCTGCGCATGGATTTTTTTCTAATACCCTAAGGCTGCTGCCCCTTTAACATTTAGAAGCTAAAAAATGCAGCCCACAATGACACTCAATAAGACATTAACCCAATAACATTTTCGATCCAAGTGTGTCCTTAAGTAACATCATATTTTCTTTTATTTTCTACGACACAATTATGCATTTCTATACTTTATAATTAATGTTTCTTATGCCTAAAATAAATCCTCACTTAATACTATAATTCAATAATTCCCTAATCTTAGTTTTAATCCTATGCTAGTTCTCAATAAATTCGAAAGCCAACAAACAATACACACACACACATATATATATATATATCAAATTTAATTTTCCACACGTGCATTCTTATTCTTAAGGTATTTTGTGTATTTTCCTAATTACGTGGGATGTTACACTCTCCCCATCTTGTTTTGAAGTTTGTCCCCAAACTTCGTCCTACCATTACAAAACTGCTTATTTCAAACCTCTAATACGAACTCATTCCTACCCTATATTATGTTACATTCAGATGCGAATCTACACAGTCATTGAGCATTATTTCGGTTAATACGACACGCAACATAAACATAGTATCATAAAATCATCTTTGTGTAACCCCAGGGTCAAAGCCGTAGACGGTTACACTTGTGTGACTTCCAGGGTCGAGCCATAGACAGTCAACACTACCTCTGCTTGATGCAGCCCCCAGAGCCAAGTCATAGGCGGCCTACATACCATGATCACTGACCATGATCCTCATAACGTATATATATAGTCCAGTTTTTATTCACATGAAAGGAAATAAACTTTTCTAAACTTACTCCTATCAAAACAAAATTGCAACCCATGACATAGAACATAACAACAGACAGATGGCTCCTCACGATCACTATATTATTACTCACCCTTCAGGTCACACTCTACTATTATTCAACTGATCAACATTTAAGGTTTTCATATCAAAGCAATTTAACAAATCAGTGGCCTAAATCAAATTTCCCAAAAATGTCGGGGTTCAGTTAAAGTGAAATACCATCAATTAACAATATTACCTACACAATTCTGTTTCCATTATCCTACAGGAAATCAAGTAAGTAGAACAGAGTACATCACATTCTAAATTCCAGATAAACGGAGTCCTTATAAAATCAAACAAGTTCTATCCCGCCTTACCGACATATCATGTTAAGTGGTACCCCTCATACAGCTCGTCAAAACGCCCATATGAGGAAAACTTCCTCGAGCTTTCCGCTGTCCTAGGTACCTCGGATGTAATTGACTCCACTGATCAGAGGATCCATTAACCATGATATGACTTTCCAATCATTGATACATTTTTCAATCTCACACAGCTATCACGCATAACCACCAAAACAGACCAAGCCTTCATAAATCACGTTCACAATTAATTATATTCAAAATTTCAATTACAGTTCATTCTGCATTTAAACGGGACAATTAGAAATTACAGTATAAGTCCTTATGCAAGAAAAACATCAATTCTCAAGTTCCTTAAGAAAATAATTAATCACATTCTTCCAAGCAGCAATACACTTATTCAATGAGAACATAGCAATAATATATCATGAAGTACACAAAATAATTAGCAAACTTTTTAAACATAGAATCTACAACAGCGTATTTTATTCACAGGCTAAATATTATTTTGATTACACAGCAGTTAACCAAGATTAGAATGTTCAAGCTAAGTTCAAGGCTCACATTATGCACTCAGTTCTTATATTAGACGTTCAAAAATATATAGGTATAACAAAAGGGTTTGGATTAACTTTAATCCGAAGGACATGTATATAAAAAAATTTAGCAGTTCTTAACAAATATGGACAGAAGGTAAAAGAGATTCATATTCATTTTAGATTTAGAAGTTGGAGCACATATGCAACTAAATCAAAATAGTACTTTATTCCAGAATTTAATATAGAACCAGGAGGTCATAGATCTACTGTTTTCTGTTACTCATTTAATCAAAGCATATAGTGAATAGATGCAAGTTAAGGGTTAATATTCATGGCAAAATATAGTGTTCTTTTGGGAATCTAATATGGCGCAGTACAATGAGAAACAATGAACATCACTTAGTTGTTTGCGTTATAACATAAACCAAAATGTACAAAATAGTTTCGAACAGCATACATGTCAGGCATATGGTATTTGGTTAAAATATGCTTTCTCTCATTTTACTTTGACTAATCAAAGGAGACCAAGAATAATTCAAGTGCTACTTTAACAGCACGTACATAACGCAGATTCGATCACGGATCAGAGATAATGAAATGTCCAATAGATTCAGTTGTAATTCACGCAGCAAGAAGATAAAAATCAAATAGCTAAAAATTTACACGTGACCAAGTGGTCAACTATTTTAAATGTAATTATTCATCATAAGTATCGAACTGATTTAACCAAATGGATATTATAGTGCCCATAAAACAAACCAACTTAAAGTCCCATGCACAACAACAACATCACATTTTCAAATCCACAATTTCCATGAAATTAACAGGTAGGAGCTCACAACAGTCAAAGTTCATAGACAGTTACTTTCTAACATCCCTACTTAATCCAATCGTATCATTAGTGCAGATCATTCACACCCATACGTGGTCAACAAAATTCATAGAATCCAGTTAGAACCTTCTGATGCTTACTCGAACATAAATTTTAACACAATGTCAATTTGCCAACACATTTGAGACAAGCCAAATAATGTGCAACTCCATTTAATCACAATTTACCTGTTCAGTCCACTATGTTCTAAATTCAATTCAGCTAACCTTTCATAAGTTATACATTCAGTCCTAATACAATGTTAAAAATCTAAACTGATAAATTCAAACAATCACCACATAAAATCTGTTACTATTATCAGAGACAATAAACCATATGCGATCTAACAGTGATCAAAATCAGGCAAGAGTAATCCAACATGTATGAATTAAAATAACAAGTATCACTCACAAGAAGTACACATAGACATGAGTCAGGTACTCTACCCTACACATCACCACTTTGTTTAACAGCTTCTTTCTCAAGAATGATGTCTAGTGCCAATTCACCATTAGGAGATTTGTAAAAATAGCAGACCCACATGTCTAAGCCTTAATTAGTTCCAACTCTACTTTCTAAGGGTATTAACTGGATCTACTTAAATAAATGAGCTATCCCTACACGAATCTGTCTCCATACGGTTTGTAAGGTCAAACAACAAGTCTCCTTAATACTAGTCAACTACGTATATGATCAAAGTTATATCACCGTTATACTATTCAGTTATGGAGCCTGACGGAATTAGGGAAAAGAATAATTGTTTCTATTATCCAGCAATATAATACACGCACACAAGAACACGTCATGAATAAAATAAATAAGTATCAGTAATCGTTATTTAAAGATGGCATGCTATCATTCATCACAAAATATTCACATCAAATCTGTACATATGGCATTCCTAACAGTCAGATTCTTAATCAGTGTCTAATGTGAGTAGCAATTTAACATTTCACACATAGCATTTCAAGCACCAGCGTACCCGAGGTCACCATGACTGTGCACACACACCATACGTGGAAGTGAGTTGATCAGGCTCACCCCTAGCATTGCAATGTGCATAACCATGTTAAACACCGGACACAACAAGTACCATCACGCACATAACATAATATCAAGCAGCCAACAACCTTTCAATAATTATATTCTAACATCAGCAGCGGAACAATATTTTTCTAACATACAGCCACACAACCAATTCACAGTTATATTCAAACAGTAATAATTCAACAAATGATACCAACAACCAACATATTCAAACAACAACCAATCAACAACCAGGCACAAACAATAAACAATTCATCAAACACAGCCACCTTGAATCAAAACTGCTCTGATACCAATTAGTGTAACACCCTCCCTTGTATGCATCCAAGAGAGTTGTTTGCTAAGCGGATTAGAGTTCTTTAATCATAATTTAGAGACTGAAAATCACTTTTACAATGCCAATTAAAATAATTTTATTTTTGAAATCGGGTTCGTCACAAAAATCAGAGTATACTTTCAAAATTTCTCAACTACTAAAAATATAACTTTCCTGGTAGACCTTGCTGTCTTTAAAAATTCGTATAAAATTCACTTCAACGATTGAAAAACATATTCTTTGTAATCTAGAAACTAGACATCCGGGGCTTCACGTTCATATAAAATAATAGTGATTTGGAGTTCGTTTGCCCCTCGAAACATAACTCGCAAAATAAGAGAGAAAGTAGTGGAAATATCACAAATGTCCTGGCTGGTAAAACTCATAATAAATCGATCTTTCAGAATTTCTTTGCAAGGTTTATATATAGTGAAACTAGACACCTGGGGCTACGCGTGCATATAAATTATAAGAAAATCGGAGGTCCGTAGCCCCAGTACGACAACTTACAAAGTGCTCGCAAAGACTTTTCAAAACTCAGCATTTAGATAACATGTCAAAATCCTTTTCGCAAACGTTTCAACATCTATTTCCAAAATAATTGCTGGTCATAAAATCGTAATGCAATAATAAAATCATAGTTCACAGTAATAAAAGCTTCTCAATTTCATACAGTCATCCATAAAATATCACATCAATAGCAGCATGCCCAAACAGTAGAAGCCAACAGCAAATATCCAAGTCCTCAAAAGCTTTTACGTCCTCCTGCCATTTTGTAAAAATAGCAGCCCCAAAGGGGTGAGAGAAAATCCCAGTAGTGTGGCAACAAAACCATAATGCAACAATATTAACTAGGCACAAAATCATAAATAGTCACTTCAAACATTTAATCCTTTTCATCATATATCATAACGCGTATATAACGCCCTTTTTCCTTTACGCTCATAGCACCGTCGTGCGCGTAGCATCACAGTGGGTATTCCTAATGGCTCCCATGAAGGTGAATCCCACTGTGGAACCTATGCGGACTGAAGCCAAGTGTCCCCTCTCCTGGTACCAGGCATGCCTATATGATGCATGCTCAGTCACATGTCCTCAATACAAATATATATATATTCAAGATGTCATGAATCAAGTATACATGCCATGTTATGAAATCGCACCCAACAGAAAAATGTATTATGATGTAAAATGCATGCATATATCATATCATCCTTTCATATTCTTACCATTGGCTCATCATCATCGTAACATACATAGAACAAATGTGAGCAACACAT